>NC_142934.1:18352109-18454609 GCF_046866305.1 Octopus bimaculoides | reverse complement strand
TAACGAAACAACTAAAAGCCGGCACTGTCAAGAACAGGGGAGAAAAAACTAAATACTAAAACTTTATAAACCTTAGAAAGACCAAAAAACTTTCAATAAATCACAAACATGGATGATGAAGTCGCTGCTCTTGTTATTGACAATGGATCTGGTATGTGCAAAGCTGGTTTTGCCGGTGACGATGCCCCCAGAGCTGTCTTCCCTTCAATTGTTGGTCGTCCCAGACATCAGGTATATATATTGTTTTATTTTCCATTTTATTTTACAAACTTAGAAGAAAAAAACAACTTTATAGTTCTTTATAATTTTTTTTTTTTTAAACTTATATTCACACCTGTAAATGGTTCGTTCCACCTGTAAATGTAAAAACTCGGCCAACGGAATGAGAGTGGTGATCCTGTATTTACGGTGGTCCCAAGACAAGATAAGTCTTCCTCAAATCACAACCTTGTCATTTGAAAGGGCCCCAACAGAAGAAGACAAGAAAGGAGTCTGCATGTATTGTCCCAAGATAAAGAAATGACGGGTAACCCTTCAAATGACACCCCTATTTTAAAGGGTGCGTGTCTTTGTTTACCTTGGCTACCCTGAACATCGAGTAATGGTCCCATGCAGTCGCTAGACCAACTAGAAATAGCGGACAAATCTCCCTCAAATTACACTCTTGACCTTTTAGAAAGATAACATGCATTCATCTATCTTGGCATCCCAGAACATAAGGCAAATGGTACCTCGACCAGTTAGAAATAGCAGGTAAATCTCCCTCAAATTATTTTATTTTAAATGGATGGATACATTCAGTAGATATTGTAATCTTGATATCCTACAACATAAGTGAAGGGGTTTATATGGTTGGGATGCGTTTGGGTCACAGATTTGCTCGAACAGGACGGACCTGGGGCTAAAACAGCAACAACAACCTGTAAATTGTGTTACTTCTTCACCTGTCACTTGTTAATTCCGCTTTAAATTGTAATCTTTCTCACCTGCCAAACCGCCATCGTTTGTCCTAAATAAAATTCCAGCAACTTTGAAGTTACGTCCCAAGTTGAACTAAGCTAAAAAAAACGATGTCTCGACTGGCTTAAATTATTTAATTAACCACTTCTAAACCACATTTAGAAATAGCCAAATTAGTTTTAAGGATTTCTTGCTCCAGATTTTCAAACTGGTTTTATGAAAATAATTTTAAAAGGTTATTGTATACTTCATATATCACTTTGATAGATAAATGCTTAAAACAATTTTTAAATTAGACCTTACACGTCATCCTAATCTTATACATGCTTAGGCATTTTTAAATATACAGCACCTGTTATATACACCTTTGTTTGAATATATTTATACACTTATAGATACAGGTTGTTGGTTGTAATTGTGAAAAAATACTTTTGGTTACTACTAGCATAATATACCAAATTATTTTAACATACATTTTAATTTTGATGCTTGACTATTTGAGTGTAGATATTGCATGTAAATCTCTCATCTCAACTGTATTATACATTTAAAATTCTACTGGGAAATTTTCTTTATGAAACTTTTGGCCCATATCTAATTTAAAAAGAAGAAACGAAATTAATGCAGTTATTCCTTACAAGTGATATATATACTTGTGTGTGTGTATATATATATATATATATATATATATTTGTGTGTGTATGTATAATTTCACTGTCGGCATAAAGTTGATTTACACCTTTATAGGTTTACCTCTCCATTGCAGATTAACACATTGAGTTACTTTGATCTTTTGAACGATTAATATGCATTAACGTTCTGTTTTATTTCTAAATTATTTTTTTCCAATCCTGAATTAAATTTCCCTATCAAATTCCTCTAAAATAAAGTAACTTGTAGAAAGTTTCTCATTTCAAGTTTAACGGCTTTTTTTTTTCTTTATACTTTTAATCGCGTTGAAAACCACTTTTCTTTTTGATTTTTCATGCTTGTATATATATATATATCTATACATACACATATATATATATATATATATATATATATATATATATATATATATATATATTTCTATTGAAAAAAAATGTTGATTGTGTAGCTTGTTCATAATTGGATAAAGTAGTATGTATATTGTTTTTATTTGACGCTTTAAAAGAAATTTTTGAATCGTAACTGTTTCTCGATCATTTCAAAAACTATAATAAAAAAAATACACCCACACGGGGTGGGGGGTCTGATTAATAGCGACTCTAAGCTGACTTTAAAAAACTTTTTAATTGATAATTTCACTTCAATATTTAAAAATAAAAGTAAATTTTCCCTATGCTTCCTATAGCCATAGTTTTTAGTGATTCCAAAGTTTCGGGTTACGGCAAGTTTATCTACTTACGAAAAAAAAAAAAAAATTGAAAAGTATCAAGTTTCTGTTTAATGTTAAACTGTCTTTATACGTAACTTAAAATCAATCAGTAATATGAGAAAGGCAGCTTGGCAATATTTATCTCTCATTGTCTGCAGCAATTAAAATGTCTTAGTTTCCTTTTTAATGACGGCTGAGTTCGTTTTTCATGAAGAAAAGTTTTATTTTTTTTTATATATTTCTTAAAGCGGCGGCAACCTTGAAAACCTTAGCTTTGGCTATTTCGGGATTACCTTATACGGTAGTGCATTACCATACATGGTCATTACTATGGCTGGCTTCTGATTGGCTGACGTTGACTACATAGTTTGTGAGAGAGAGATGGGGGATGGTGGTGGTGAAATAGAAAGAAAATAAACGCCTGATGGTTTAATAACTCCAGCGTTAGCCGGGCTTCTGAGTCATCGGTGTGGTGGGAGGGAGGAAGGAGGAGAAGGATAAGTAAAAAAAAAAAAGCTGTTTTTTTTTTCCCTTTATGTCAATGGTTATTTAAGATATCAAGACATCCATTTTCTTTTTCTAGTTTTGTAGAAAGCAAAACTTAAAGGACTTAACAATAAAATTTATTTAATGTGTATGTATATAATACATATTTATCTTAGTCATCATCTAACAATGCTTGTTGGGAACTTTAATAATTGTTAAAGTTATTATTTGAAATTCCTAAGCTACTTGAAATAGCATTGGAAGCCGGTAACGAGCCGCCAACGTCACAACGCCGTACGATATATTTCCTAATATGGTAAATACGTTCGGTAGCTGGATGGGCGTGGCCACATCGCCAAATACGGCACGTGTTATTCAGCAACGAATCTTTAATGATGCCGGCATATGACGACGATCACTAAAAGTTGGCATCAACGTATGATGGCTATTTAGTTGAGAACTTATGTAATATATACGTGTATAAATGATTTCTCGAATAAATTAATCGTATTTTATTTTCAGTAATCATAATTAACTGAAATATTTTTCAATGGAAGGGATTTTTTTTAACAGATAGTGGTTTATAAAATGTTACGAGAATTCGTTAATATTTTTAAAAAATTAGGATGTATCTAATAGATAGATAGTAGTGGAATAATTGTCTAGATTTTTTTTCTCGTATTAATACATTAGCATCATCGAGATGTGTGGTAAGTGAAAAATAAAAGAAATTTGATTTAACCTAGCAGCTCTGCTCAAACTGGAAACCGTATCGTGAGATGTAGTAAATTAGGTCATTAGTCTGAATAAGTTCCTATTACTTAGTCGGAAAATTTTTCAGCGTTAAATCCACTTTGGTGATAGTTTTTATTTCGTATATTTTTTTAAAATTCATTTTTCTGATTTCAAATCGTTTTGTGTGGTCAGATATTTGGAGAAACCATGTCGCCTCTTCAAGTTGGTATATTGAATCTAGAAATATTTAGAATAAATTTGTATGCGTATAAAATATAAATTGGTCGACTGATGTTCGATTCCTTACGAAGTCGTCAAAGCTGTTTCTAAAGGTGATTTACAACTGCTGTCTTCTACATATATGATTACAATGTTAAAAGGTGGTCTAAAATTTCTTTCAGTGGGTTTTGGGTCATGTTTAGCATTAGTTTATTTTCTACGATGTTTGGAGTTTGATTTTCTTTGTAAATTTAACATGGGATTTCAAAGATACTTACCGTTGGTTTTCATTATTTTTCAGGGTGTGATGGTTGGAATGGGACAAAAAGACAGTTACGTCGGAGATGAAGCTCAAAGCAAGAGAGGTATTCTTACCTTGAAGTACCCCATTGAACACGGTATTGTTACCAACTGGGATGATATGGAAAAGATCTGGCATCATACATTCTACAACGAGTTGAGAGTTGCACCCGAAGAGCACCCTGTCTTGTTGACTGAGGCTCCTCTTAACCCCAAGGCCAACAGAGAAAAGATGACCCAAATTATGTTCGAAACCTTCAACACCCCCGCCATGTATGTGGCTATTCAGGCTGTATTGTCCTTATATGCTTCCGGTCGTACCACAGGTATCGTCATGGATTCAGGTGATGGTGTCACCCACACTGTCCCCATCTATGAAGGTTACGCCTTGCCTCATGCTATTATCCGTCTGGATCTTGCTGGTCGTGACTTAACAGATTACCTGATGAAAATCTTGACCGAACGTGGCTACTCTTTCACCACTACTGCTGAGAGGGAAATTGTCCGCGACATCAAAGAGAAGCTCTGTTATGTTGCTCTGGACTTCGAACAGGAAATGCAGACCGCAGCCTCCTCTTCATCTTTAGAAAAGAGTTATGAATTACCTGACGGACAAGTCATCACTATTGGCAACGAAAGATTCCGAGCCCCAGAGGCTATGTTCCAGCCATCCTTCCTTGGTATGGAATCTGCTGGTATCCATGAAACAACGTACAACTCTATCATGAAATGTGATGTCGATATTAGGAAAGATCTGTATGCCAACACTGTATTGTCCGGTGGTTCCACAATGTACCCAGGTATTGCTGACCGTATGCAGAAGGAAATCAGTGCCCTTGCACCACCCACTATGAAGATTAAGATCATTGCTCCACCAGAACGTAAATACTCTGTATGGATTGGTGGCTCCATCTTGGCTTCTCTGTCCACCTTCCAACAGATGTGGATTAGCAAGCAAGAATATGACGAATCTGGCCCATCTATCGTCCATAGGAAATGTTTCTAAGTATTAACTATTAATTTTTTAATTGGATTAAAATTTCTAACAGCTAAAAGATTGCCGAATATTCATGTAAATAAACACAACTTATCGTGATCGCAGAAAAAATAAAAGTTTAAGGTACTGGGCTAGTTTTTGTTTACTTTTTGCCCTCATTCTTGCTAACTTTTTACTGTTGGTCCGAAGAAAAAAAAAAAATAGTAGTGGCACTATTATGATACATCGTTCTGGGTTACTTTTTGTCCATACATTCCAGTTTGATGACTGATCGTAGCAATCTAGTTTGAACAGCTTTTTCTTTTCTTTTTTTATTAACTTCCGTTCCTCTCGCTCTGATAATCAGGGTGATCCTGCTGCACAATTGCCATTTTGGCCGCCTCTCAACGTACTCACTTAAGACACCTTCACGCGTGGAGGCTAGAATCAAGCACTTGAAACTTGCTTGCACCACGGGTCAAATCAGTGAAGCAGGCGTGGCCTTATATACATGTGGCTTTTTGGGCGATAGCCATAATGGGTGCTAATCTTTTTTTTTCTTTTTTATAATAAAATTTGAAAAAATCTTCAATGTTGTTTTTCTTTGCATGGAAGTTTTCTTGTGAAGAAATGTAGATGAGTAGTAGTTTGTTTGGCAACTAAGGGAAAACTTTATCCAAGTTTTCATTTTCGAATTGGAAGTAAAACTTTGTTGAAAAATTTTCAATGGTTAAATCGAAAAGTGGTAAATTAATGGATTAATAAGCTGAAACTTCACTTCATTTTCAGAATGTTCAGTTCAGCAAAAAGCGAATTGGACGGTATGACATTATTCAAAATACCAATATTGCTGTTTGTAGAATTAACTGATTTGATAAAAGTTACATTTATTTGCATTCAACCCTATGTGGACCTGCTGCTGCTTAATTTTAAATTCTTTTAAGCGAAGACAGCACTGCAGAAAGTGATGGATCAACAACTCCACAGCCATTTGTCAGAAGTTGTTTATACAGGCAAACCTTACTCTATATGAGTGCACTAATTGACATGGCAAGTTGAAATACCTGCTGTCAACCAGTTTGCTGCCATGCACTCTCGAGTAAAAAATTTTGCCTGTTAAGGTTTCTGGTTGTTGGGACTGCAGAACATCCAGTCATTAACAGATTTAAAGTTTTGCAGACTGCGTAACAACGTAGGTTTTTTTCTTCTTCTTCCTCCAGTAACTAACAAATGACTCCATGCATAAATTAACAATTGCAGTTGTTATTCCAATCATCATATCAGATCTTATTGAAAGATAAATTAGGTTGTTTTTCAATAGAAAAACTGCAACAAAAACTATGCCAAACAAACTAATACCCTAAACAGTAGTTTGAGCACATTGGTATCTTTCTGTATAGTTTGTTAAATGTGCAGTAGTATGCATGCTCTCTATGTGAGCTTCGGCAAAAATCAAGATTCTTAAAGTGGCAAATCTGCCAGAAGCTGGATTGTTTAAATGACTTAGAAAATTCCAGATCTGCATGTGGTTTCTTTTTTTTTTTTCCTCTCTGCAGCTCTGATGTAACATTGAATGGTGTAGTTCAGAGGACCAGATACTTATTCATTGTTGACACTTGATGCAGTTTCTCTAGGCAGGCATATGTATAGTTTCAGATGACCTGCAAATCATGTGCTCTTATTTTAAGCTTAATGTTGTGCACTTTGGTTGAAATCCTAGTTGTCTGGAGACGGTCCAAAACAAAGGCACTGTTTTGTCAGCTTTTTGAACTATTTCAACCACTGGGTTTACACCAACAGATTTTATGACTTGCCGGGAAAGATCTCTTCCATTCAAAATACTGGTAATTTGGAGACTGCTCCTTTAATATTTACACCACCACCACCAAAAAGAAAATAGCGATTTGATCAGCATGAAGATAATTGTGGTGTAGGGTAAGGATGACAACAGGTCAGCCTGATATGATGCAATTCCAAAAATAAAATGCTTGTACTCAAGTGATATTTTGACAGGCTTAGCATGTTTATCCAGATTCAGTTTTTGAGTACATCAAATAGGATCCTATTAGGCCCAAGGTCGCTCTCCTTGTCTGGGAACAGACCCATTTTGGCTTATAATGAACATGCTAGCAAGTAAAGTAGTGTCCATTGTGCTTGCAATAGAGTTGCCCAGTACTTAACATGTGTAAAATATACAACACAGTCCAAAGATCTTGCAATTGGCCTGTATGCTTAGGACTTCTTATTCACTGATATCAGCAGGCTTTATTTTACATTGCTGGTCTTTTCGTGCTACCTCTAAACTCACTAAGGGTTAATTGATTGCTTCCACAATAATGTCAGTATTTTAGGAGACGATTTCCATGAATCTTCAGTCAAGACATTGGCTTCGTAAGTTGCCTAGATAGTGCAAGCATCCAGTAATACTCTGAGTTTAACAACTGGAAATTATTACTAAAGCATAGCTCAGGTTGAGAGACAAAGTTTTTAAGGCAACCGCAGCTTGCTGCAGCACTAATGTCTTTGATAGAATTCTGTTCGATGAATCACAAATTGTCTTCATGTGTCTGTGGCTTATCTGCAGACTTCTAAAAGTAATGTACAGAAACAGAATTTCATAATGCAACTATAATATACTACAAAATATATTGAACGTTTCTATAAGCTTCTACTGTGTGAGGAGATAACCTTGAGTTCTGTAAATATGTTTGAGACAAAGCAATGTTCATCCGGAAATCCAACTACACATCCATTCCAGTTGGTGAGATTTTGTGTAAGCAACAGAAAAGTTCTCTATATCCTCTTCGTCACTGAAGGAATGGAGCTAAACATTGGTGTTGGTCAACTTCAACACTAGATGTGATTACACAGACTGATAATGTGATGAGAGTTATTGGATTTCTTAGAATCTGAACTCTTGGATAAATATAAAGGTAAGCATTGGCTATAAGGCACTAGTGTGGTTCAGTCCCAGTGCATAGCATCTGTGCCATGTCTTCCACTTATAGCCCCAGGCTAACAAAGCTTTGTGACACTGAAACATACAATAGTTGTAAAGACGTGTCAACTTCACACAAGCAATGTTAATTGTTGGTCATCTTTCATGAAAACCCGTCTAGGTGAATGCCTGCAATTTAGAAAGAGGAAATGAGTTCACCCTTACAAAGTCTATCTGATGCATGCAAAAGGATCAATGATAAGGAAAATGCATATGGAACAAATAGAATTTTATTTAAATTTGTTTGATTTATGCAAATTTGTACCAAATACACGAAAAACTGATTTCACCAGTCAGCATCCTCCCAGTTTAAGTTAATATTAGAAGTTCAATATTTTAAACTTTCATACATAAAAGCAGTCAACATTTCTGTCAGTTAAGTTAGTATTTAAAAGTTTGATGTTTTAAAATTTTCAGGGAAAAATTTAGTTCAGTGGCTTCCCAGTTTTCTTCAAAAGATGACGTCCAAAAACCTGTGAGAGAAAAAAGGGGGAAAAAAAATGTGACATTTGATGTGAATAAGTCTCAATCTTGAATTTGATAATTAGTACATAAAACTAAAAATAGATAGAGGAAGGAAGAGAAAATATTTCATATTTATGCCATTTCTCTGTAAAGTAACTTAGCTTCTATGTTGACTTTACTTCAAAGTCATTTTACAATACTTTGTGGATTAAACTTGTAATGGTAAAGAAAGTGATATATGGCTGAGTGGTGAAGAAGTTTGCTTTCCTACACTGGTTTCAGGATAGAGTACCACAGTGTGATACCTTGGGCAAGTGTCTGCTTCTTGGGCATTAAGCTGACTAAAGCCATGAGTGGATTCATTAGTCGGCAACAGAAAAGTTTTCATATATGTGCATGTATAAATGTTTGTGCTACATAATCTAGATATACAATATTTATAAAGAATATTACTACCACACAAGCAGTACCTATCATTTCCAGTCTTCCATGGAAGCATGACTGGCTTTGGGGAAATGTTACCCTGCTTGGGAACAGGTGATGCTTGGCGATAGAAAGGACATCTGGCTGAAGAAAATTTACCTCAATGAATTTCTCTAACCCATGCAAGCATGGAAAAGTAGACTTTATAACAATGATGATGCTGAATGAGGGACCTAGCTGGTTCTTGTGCAGTAAACAAAGAAACTTACCCGTGGTGGAGAAGGAGATGACCAATGGGGTGAGTTTAGAGAGCGGCGTTTTTGTGAATGGTCAGGACTGTGTTGATTGATTTTGGAAAATTTGATTTTTAAGGCATTTGCAATAATGGATTGATGATCAGTAGTTGTGCATGGAAGAGGAGACCGTTTGAGAGGAGTACCACCTGGTGATCTGTGGAATGTAGAGAAAAAGTTTAAAAAAAATAAAATGGATTTAGCTTGTGGATTTTTAACAATATTTGAACACTAACAGAACTTTTATTGTTTTTTTTGTCACACACATCGTTTTTTTCCCCCATTTGCTTCTATCAAGAAATCAAAGGAAACAACTTCTATTCCCTTCAAATTTTGTTTTTTTTTCTTTGATCTGGACATCAATGGTTTGAAACTGACCTATTTTCCATTACATTTCAAACAGATTCAGCATTGAGTTGCTGAAGCAGAAATATCGTTATAGCAAATATTCTGCTCAATATCAGAGATTTGCTTCACCATAACCAATTGAGAATGTCCTTTTGAAACTGACAATATGTGCATCCCTGATCATGAGCAGGAGTAGTGGCAGAGCATCATAGCCATGTGTTGAGAGGGATTCTTTGGGGTTTTAATAAATATACTGAATGCAATGTTTGAAGGAGATTTTAGCAGTTTTTCATACTTTCTAGGGATAAGTAAACAGGAAATAACTGCTACCAAAGGACAAAAATCATGTTACACAGTGTAACTGCAAAGCTTACCTTTCTACTGGTTTCAATTTTACACTGTTTAAATTCTTTAGTACATCGGCCATTGATGGTGGTTTATCTGCACCAGTTGTGGAAGTTGACTTTAATCCTCCAATTAGTCCACCCTCAGAAGCCATGCGCTGCAATTATAGCAATAGAAGTCTTAATCTCAATTTGATACTTAATACGTAATGTTATAAAAACGAGGAAGGGAAAATATTTGATTTCTACACCTTTTCTCTGTTGTTAAATAACTGGATTTTTTCTATAACGACTTAGCTTGCTTCAAAATGTGTTTACAATACTTTATGGATCAAACTTGAAATGGCAGGGGTGGTGGTAGGGTTGTTTCTTCTAATTTTATTTTACACAAAACATGACTGAAGTTAAGAGGCTGACTTTTTAACGAAGATAATGTATTAAGATATGGTTAAACTAAATGTTTGTAGCTACATTTTCGAAGTATAGAGTGGACGGAATTTGCCAAGGCAGATTTTCTACAGCCGGATGCCCTTCCTGTTGCCAACTCTCACCTGCTTCCAAGTAAGGTAATATTTCCCCATGACCAGACATGTATTTGATACTTAAAGAGATTGCTTGCATGACGATGACGCTACAAGCAGTGTCAACAAAAGTTTTCCAACCGCCCTTCTTTTTAAAGACAACATTGGTAACTGTAGAATCTGGGCATAAAAAAAAAACACGATGGTCACATTTAGAATGTCTTTGATCACATGTCTGATCGATCAAAGCTGACATGGGGGCAAAGCAACAGTATGAAGAGACAGAATGAGAATGTTTGGGAGGAACACGGGAAACTACTATTATGCATCGATGACAGACATAAGGTAGATAACTCTCAATGCTTGTCCATCAAATGGCGTACATAGTAAATTCGTGTAGAAAATGGGAGGAGCTAGGCTCTAACGATTCTTATCTCGGTGTAGAATAGTTGAGTATTTACCAACACTCAATAATCGAATCAGTACTTATGCTCTTACTTTAGACAAAGAAAACGGACGAATGAATGAAAAGTATTTTTATCTCGTTGTTCGACCTACTACGAGCAAACAGCAGCCAAATAATTAATCATCATACTCGACCATCTTTTTTTAAAAAAAGAAGACATTGTATAATGTAATCATTCATAGATATATATACAACATATACATATCTAAATAAAAGACAGGATGGCCATGGTTTGAATACTTTCGAGCGTAGGTGAACTCGATCAAGGGAGACCAGGGGCTACAGCTAAACAAAAAAGAAAATTTAAACGAATGCAGAAAAATTGTGTTGCTATTAAGACAAGGGAGATAATTCTCAGTGCCACTGCTACAATATGTATAGCGAACCAGTCCGACTGAACAGACTTATTATAATAATAGAAAAAGGGTTCCAGTAAAGACCATCTCGTCTTAAAAAACAAAAGATTTTCTAAAAGAAATACTATATTCATGACTACATTATCCACTGTTTCCCTCCTACTCGTGTAGTCAAGTACTGTAGTTGTGAAGTGTAAAACAAGTGTACTTGTTATATATTTGAGTGCATGGCAAGTGATAAGGCGGAAGATAAAACATATCATTCATATCCTAAGTATACTAGATAGGAATTAAAATTTTTAACCGAGAAAATATACTGA
The DNA here is from genome assembly GCF_046866305.1 of Octopus bimaculoides. NCBI lineage: Eukaryota > Metazoa > Mollusca > Cephalopoda > Octopoda > Octopodidae > Octopus > Octopus bimaculoides. The sequence goes on along the minus strand of NC_142934.1, from coordinate 18,443,039 downwards.
AGTAGCAAGATAATTCATTCTCATTAAAAAAAACAAAAGAAAACTTCGAGGGAGTGCCCAAGCATGGCCACAATCTCACGAACGAAAACCATTCATCTTTTATTCATTTCTGTCATTAGACTGTGGTCGTGCTGCGGCACCGCTATGAAAAATTTTTAATTGAATGAATTGACACCAGTTCTTTTGCCGAACCGCTACGTTACGGAGACATAAACGCAACAACAGATACACACACACGTGTACGAGATTCTTGTAGTTTTCTATTTCTTTATTGCCCACAAGGGGCTAAACATAGAGGGGACAAACAAGGACAAAGGGATTAAGTCGATTACATCGACCCCAGTGAGTAACTGGTACTTAATTTATCGACCCCGAAAGGATGAAAGGTAAAGTCGACCTCGGCAGAATTTGAACTCAGAACGTAACAGCAGACGAAATACCGCTAAGCATTTCGCCCGGCATGCTAACGATTCTGCCAGCTCGCCGCCTTGATGGAGTGCGAACGGACGACCGAAGCGGACGCGCGCGAGGCGCCGTCTACCACATCCACTCACAAGTCTTTGGTCATTTACAGAATATATAGAAACATTTTAAGCGATTTCCTTTACTGGAAATGCAACCAAGCTGGAGTATTTGCTTCAGGCGCTTTTAGTTGGTCACAACAACCCTAATCTACTTTGCTTGGAAACTTATTTTAACCAACCTTTTCCAGTGATAAACGCAAACTTAAGCCAAGAGTGGAAGGGACGTAACCGAGACAAGACTAAATGCCGTAAGGTATCTTAGTTCAACGCACTGATTTTGCTAGTCCTTGCTTACTCTTTTACTTGTTTCAGTCATTTGACTGCGGCCATGCTGGAGCACCGCCTTTAGTCGTGCAAATCGACCCCAGGACTTATTCTTTGGAAACCTAGTACTTATGCTATCGATCACTTTTGCCGAACCGCTAAGTTACGGGGACGTAAACACACCACCATCGGTTGTCAAGCGATGGTTGGGGGACAAACACAGACATATATATATATATATATATATATACACATATACATATATACGACGGGTTTCTTTCAGTTTCTGTCTACCAAATCCACTCACAAGGCTTTGGTCGGCCCCAGGCTATAGTAGAGGACACTTGCCCAAGGTGCCATGCAGTGGGACTGAACCCAGAACCATGTGGTTGGTAAGTAAGCTACTTACCATACAGCCACTCTTGCGCCTATTTAAACACATAGTTTCTTACTACGAAATTTCAGTTACAAGGTTTTAAGTTTTCATCACAGATTTATGGTAAAAAAAACAAAAAAAAAAACGTTTACTGAAGATGTTGGGGAAGGAAATTCGAAATCAAAAATTCCCTGATTCTTAAGCAGACCACACCCCCGCCCACCCACACAAGCTATACTTGCTCCCATTAATATGCTAAGAGAGTAGATTTTTTACGACGACACATTTAACGTGAAATAGTCTTGCTCAAGAACACAACACACAGAACAGTCCAAGAATCAAACTCATTACCTAGTGATTGTGAGCATGACACACTAACCACTAAGCTTTGCACCTTCATATATATGAAGTGGTGACATTGCTTGCTTTATCCAAGAAACAAATGATCTGAAGAACACCAGAAGTATGACGAGTGTTGGAATAAAAAGGGTTGGTGACAGGAAGAGCATCCATCCTTAGAAAGTTTCATTCTAACCCATGCCAAAACATGGAACAAAAAAAAATATCAGATGAAAAATAAGGTTACCTGTTTAAGCATATCTCCAAGAGACATAAATTCTTTGTTTGGTTTAGAACTTGAATCACTTGTCTTTAAAGCAGAAGGTGGTGGTGGTGGTGGTGGTGGAGGCGGTGCTGCTCGTAGCACTGGTGGTATTGGTGGTGGTGGCGGCGGCGGAACTAAAGTTCTTGGTAAATGTGTTTGTGATGTTGGTGACACTGTAGAATGATTTGATGATGTACCTTCTGATTTGAAAGCTGCAGCTGCAAAGGGAGGTAAAAAAATAAACATAACAGCACACATTTTTTTTTCATTAATATTTAGCAGAAGCAAGAGTTTGATAAGTGCTAATGCACGAAACTCTCAGTCCTTGAGTAATTCTGTTGCTTCTGCTAAATATTGATTTCAAATTTTGGCACAAGACCAAACCGGGAGGGGGTAAGTTGATCACATCAACCCCAACGTTTGACAAATAATTAATTAATCAACCCCGAAAGGATGAAAGACAAAGTCGACCTTGGTGGAATTTGAACTCAGAACGCAAAGACAGACAAAATGAAGCTAAACATCTGGCCCAGCGTGCAAACAATTCTGCCACGAGCTGTAAGTGTATATATGTGTGTGTGTGTGAGTGTGTATGCACACACACACACACACAAATCAACTTCACAATCATGAAAAAAGTGAATTTCAATAGTCAAACAAACCAAGACAATATGATTTCTAAAAAAAACAAAAAAAATCCTTACTGTTGCACATCATAGCAATTTGTTCCTTTAATTTTTCAATCTCGGATTGCATTTCGTTAATCTTCTGTAAGGAATTAACGCTTTCTTCGAAGGGATTATGTGGAGTTGATGTACTCAGAGGCTCAGCAAGGTTAATTGATGTTGACACACTTTGATTAAAATGTAAATTTCTGCGATTTTTCATCTGTGTTCTAAAATAAACCATGTGAAAATGAAATTAAATTAACCAAAAAAAAAAAGATAAAATAACAATATTGCCCAGGGGTGGAAGGGTGGCCTATCTGACAATCAAAGACTTAGTTTTTGTCTTCAGTTATAATTCTATTTTTATCTTAAGTAGTTTTGTAGGAATGGATTAACCAGTTAGCAGTCAAACAGGCCATACCCAGTCCAAATATTCTATATGTTTTATGTTCAAATTGGCCAGATCTGCCTCTTATATCTGTCCTACAGGGGCTGACTGAGCCGTTGATCAATCAGGCACTGCCTGAGGGTCCAGCACTCTACATGTTAACTCTTCTAAATCAATGCTAAGGGGCTCGATAAACAGTTATGCTTCAGGGCCCTTAATACTCTCAGTCCGCCCCTGCTATCCTTCAATGCCGTTCTAAAAATAAACAATCAGAGCATCAAAATCTTGAAGCTACCAGATAATGCATGATTAAATTCAAAGCAATGTGAATTAATAAGCATTAGACTTGACAGAATAATGTGAATGTTAAAGGGTTAAATTAACCTCAATATTTGACTAATTTGCTATTTTATTCATCATCATCATCATCGTCGTCGTCGTTTAACGTCCGCTTTCCATGCTAGCATGGGTTGGACGACGATTTGACTGAGGACTGGTGGACCAGGAGGCGACACCAGGTTCCAATCTCATTTGGCAGAGTTTCTACAGCTGGATGCCCTTCCTAACGCTAACCACTCCGAGGGTGTAGTGGGTGCCTTTACGTGCCACCTGCACAGGATCTCGCTAGAATGTCTTTTCACGTGCCACTGGCACAAGTGTCAGGAAGGCGGGAAATAGGAAATGGGGTTTGAACTCAGGATATAATGATCATAACCAAATATTGCTGACATTTTATCTGATGCTCTAATGGTCCTGCCAATCCACTGCTTGATGGACGGTTAGAACACAGTTGCAGTTGATGTGTTTGGTTCTTTTTGCTATAAACAGGTACAAACTGTAGGCATATCCATGAGCTTAAGAATGGTGGAACATCGTGCATGTATGTGTGCATACACTCGCACAAATACATCTATTTGTCGCTCTCTCTCTCATATATATATATATATATATATATATTTCAGATTACCCTTTGATATTATTAATTATTGATAATTTTTTCTTAGATAATTTCGAGATAAAAAAAGCCGGCATATTTATTTACTGCCGACAAGGAGCTGCACTTGTGCGGTAGATTTGAAAAATTAGAATGTATAAGCACGGGGCATATACTGGATTGCCTCGTGTATATATATTTAATCTAAGGTGTACCTGCTGAAGAAGGCTTCGCCTAGCAAATTACTTTATTTGCTAAAAAAAGTCTGAAACCATTTGGTCCAGGAGTTAGATGGTAAATGTTTTTATTTTTCATTCCCTTCGAAATTTTATCCCTAATAGTGGTTTGGAATTTAACTGTCCTCTCTAGCGTGCGGGTAGTCCCATGATGGATACCTTTTATGTGCTTAAATGTACACTGAATTTATATGAATAATATATATTTTATGGACTAAATTTTTACACGCTAGGCCACTAGTAATGGAAATTTCTAATATTTCAGATTACCCTTTGATATTATTAATTAATTATATATATATATATATATATGGATGACAGCTGCATAAAGAAATGCTGAGCTCTAACTGTGGAAGGGGTAGACCCATGAAGATGTGGGATGAAGTGAGAAAGGATCCCTTGCTGAGGAAATGACAGGGGACTGAGAGCTGTGGCAATTTGCTGTACTTGATAAAACACATCAAGCTAAATAAAATCACTGTCTTCCATATATACAGGCGCTAGTGCCACTTAAAAAGCAACTGTGCTGGTGCTGTGTTAATGTACCAGTGCCAGTGCTGCGTAAACGCACCTGTGCTGATGCTGTGTAAACACACCTGTGATGGTGACACAGAAAAAGCACCCAACACACTCTGTTAAGTGGTTGGTGTTAGGTAGGGCATCCAGCTGTAGAAACCATGCCACAACAGACAGTTGGAACCTGGACAGCTCCCTGCTAGCAAGCTCTATGTCAAACAGTCCAACTCATGCTGGCATGGAGACCAGAAGTTAAACGATGATGATGATGATGACATACATAAAGTTGCTTCCCAGTCACATGATTCTGAATTCAGTCCTACTGTGTAGGACCTTGGGCAAGCATCTTCTACTATAACTCCAGGCTAATTAAAGCCTAGTGAGTGAATCTGGTAGAGAAACAATGTGAAAAAAGCCCATCATACATGTGTGTGTGTGTGTGCGCACACATGTGGTTATGGTCTCCTTGCCTTGACATCACATGATAGTCATAAGCAAATGTCACTGTCACGCAAGTGGTGTCCATTTCCTATTTTCAATGAAAACATTACCTCATTTGGAAAAGTTTAAGTGACAGGTAACAGAAAGAGCATCCAGCGATAGAAAATCTGCCTAAACAAATTCTGTTCCAACCATGAACCATGTGAGCATCTTAAATCTTCGCCATTTAATGTCCATTTTCTATGCGGGCATGTGTTGGGCTGTTCAACAGAATCTGGTAAGCTGCAGGGCTGTGCCAAGTTCCAGTGTCAGCTTTGGCATGGTTTCTATGGCTGGATACCATTCCTAATACCAAAGTGGATGTTAAAACCCCAACATTTCTTTTGTCCAGTGCATGCAGAACTAACAAAAATGTTACTCACCGTACTGCTATGCAATTATTTCCGAGATCTTCTTCTATCCAAGCAATTTCAGATGATTCAGAAAGTCCAGAGTCAGAATCGCTGCCATAATTCTGCAAATGGAAGAGTAATTATGAAAAGGAAATTCTATAAAGATTTTCAATATTCAAACCAGTAGGAAACAATTGCAAGACAAATTCTTCAAGCCAAGCCTATCATTAAGAGATCTAAAGGTAGACCCAGAATGAGACGGTTGGATAATATTCAAGGTCTCAGTTGGTCTACTTGGGAATCCAGCTAGAAAGTCTAATGAAGGCTGCTTCTGATAGCACCCAAAGGAGGAGGTGCCTGAGAACTCTACCCTCACTGAATTGATGGATGGAAACCAGTAGGTGGCTGTGAAATATTTTCAATTTCAACCTAAATACATGAACCTAAGGTATTGGCCTCACAATCATAAAGACACGAGATCAAACAGTATGTCGTTGAGCAAGGCACTTCATTCCACTTTGCTTCAGTTTACTCAGCTGATATCAAGAAACAGAGAAAAACAATAAAAAAAAAAAGACTTTTTTAAAAATCTTACCTCTTGAAGAACCCTATAAACTGTTTTCGGATGAAAATGGTCTTTGAGTGCCTTCACTTTTTTTGAGGTGGATAAAGAACTGAAAACTCTTTTGACCAGAGAAGTAAACTGTAAAAACAAATCAAAGTAGGGAGGTGAAAATAATGATGATGATGATGGTGGTGGTGGTGATGATGGTGGTAAAGAAGCATTTTATCATTTTCATCGAACAATTTTCAAGAGAGATAACTAACCGAGGTCTACTAAGTTTTTATGATGCTACTAAAAATTATGCACCAAGGCCACAGAAAATTTGAAACTATTCTTAGATCAACCCGTCCCTGCTGACATACACAATTATACAATTCCCTTTAAAACAAATAAAGATTAAAATTAGAACTCACAGTATTCTGTTGGCTTGCAACTTCATAAAGCCAGCTGAACACAAAGCTACCAAAAGCGAGGAACATTGTTGCTGGAAAGAAAAAAATAATAAATAAAACCAGATTATTGCAATGAATCATTGAAGAAAGGAGTCCCTTGTGGATGTGTGTGCAATACATGAATGTATATGTATGTGTTGGTGGTGGTAGGATTGTGTCTCCCTGCCTTGAGTGTTATTGTGATACAATGTTACTGGGTGACATAAGCAAAAAAGATCAAGTCTTCCAAATAATCCAGGCATTGATCCTGGCTGTGAACATATACTTAACTCTTATACTTATTAGCACTAGCAAGTAGATAGGTCACTTCTCCACAAAAAATTATCATTCTTCAGTCTCTTTTACTGGAATAGATCCACCTTTAATGTCTACTCCAATAGTGGTCAGGGCATGGAGAGAAGAAAGAAAGTTTGGCAAAGAGAGGTGAAGTAATGAATGAAATCACAAATTTTTATTACAAATGTACAGAAAATATATTGATACGGTTCAAAAACGAACAACATACACCAATATTTGCGGACCAGGTCTTTCTTTCAATTGATGCAGAGCACAATCGATGCTAATACTTCCATGAGATATAATACTGAGATCAATTTTAATTCGTGCCTTTCGTAGCAATTGAGAGGGTAAACACCTGAATACGCAGTTTCATAAAAAAAATCGGCACTATCATGCTATTAGCTGTCAGAAGTGAAAGTGCTCACTGCTAGTGAAGTATCTGTCTGTCTGCCTGCCTGTTGCTGGCCTGTCGATTCTTTGGCTACTGACAGCTAATACCATGACTGGCCGGAGCGAGCTATATGTCTGTCTGTCTGTCTCTCTCTCTATCTATCTATCTATTACTCGAAAGTTCGCGCGTCCGCGCTAGCTAGTCGTGAGTGGTCGATCCTATTATTTTTAAACTTCAAACTTCATAAATTTTCTATTTTGATAAATTCTCTCTGTTGAAAATTATATTTTTATATTTTAAATAATTTGCAATTTCAGGAAATATGTTTTTATATTAAATTTGTGTTTTCTACTCACGACTAGCTAGCGCGGACGCGCGAACTTTCGAGTAGTAGATAGATAGAGACAGAGAGACAGACATATAGCTCGCTCCGGCCAGTCATGGTATTAGCTGTCAGTAGCCAAAGAATCGACAGGCCAGCAACAGGCAGGCAGACAGACAGATACTTCACTAGCAGTGAGCACTTTCACTTCTGACAGCTAATAGCATGATAGTGCCAAAAAATCAAACAAACAAACCAAAAATCCCTTTGAGAAATGCAACTTAGATTTGACTAAGTTGTAATTGTAATAATTTATTAATAAATGGCACAGATTATGACTGCGAAAGAAGTTTATCCCCAAAATTTCAATATTTTTTCCACATTTTTATCACTCAGTCCTAGTTCCGGCCGCATTACTAGATAGCTATTTCGAAACTTCGCCTTATAGGCATTGCCTGACATTATCGGTTAGTTGATTATATCGATCTCAATGCTCAATTGGAACTGATTTTATGGACCCTGGAAAGATGAAAGGCAAAGTCGATCTCGATGTAATTTGAACTCAGAACACAAAAAAATAGCCGAAAGAAATACCAAAGTATTTTATCCGACATATTAATAATTCTGCCAGCGCGGTTATGAAAAAATAACGAAATCAACGACTGTTTAAATTCCATCGAATAACATCATGAATTTTATTTAAAAACAGAGAAGGAGTACGCAGGGATACGGCATTCTCCAGTGAAGCGAATGTCTACTCACACATTTCCAACCTCAACCTGCCGGACCATGGAGTGTCCTTATTCCTAATACCTACATTTCCAACACCTGTGTAGAACATAATTACTACTTCTAAGTAGAATAAATTCCGTGACAGTGCTTTACATCGGTTCAATTAAGAGTCGAACCTAAGATGCGGTCATCATTAAAACCTTATTATGTATACAAGTCATTTTATTGTCAGTTAATAAATGACTTCAAAATTTGACATTTTTTCCTGTGAGAATTTCCGTTCACAGGGTCCAATCGTTTTAATTAATTTTCTATGAAGACTAGTCGTTCTGCAATTTCCTTTTGAAGCATAGTAAAATTGATTTTTCTTTACGTTAAAAAGCGTAGTAAAATTCTTCATATTGTTTTATCAAATTTTGGGGAAACTAGAGTTTACCACAGTAACATAATTTAGTTATATTTTGTCTGTGTTTAAAAAAGTTATATCTAATGGTTGTTTGATTGAGTTATATGGTGTTTCGAGTTACATATTTTGTGCATTTAGTTATAGTTTGAGTATTTTCTTATCTATAATTTGTACGTTTAGTTAATCTATAATTCAATACATCCAAAATATAACAAAAACACATACAAAATAACTAAACACGTATCAATGATTAATTTCAGTTTCAACAGAATTAAAAAAAGAAAAATCTTTTTACTATGCTCAACCCAAATAAATTTGTTTTAACACTTTCTAAATTAACTGTTTTCTAAAAAGACAAATAATATATATATATATATATATATATATATATATATATATATATATATATATATATAGAGAGAGAGAGAGAGAGAGAGAGAGAGAGGTCTTATCAAATGTTTCTAATATCAGTTACTTTGTAAACGTCAAAATGACGTTCATTAAGTTATTTTGCTACAGTTCAAAAGAAAAGTCTACGTAGACCCTAATCAAACAAACCTATGATCAAAGACTTTCCAGACAAGACCATCCCATGTTATTTTCAGGCATATTGTACCTACGATTACATTATCTTATGTTGAGGAGAAATTTTAAATTGAGAAACTAAGCAAGTCGATTCGAACTAAATATATAAACATTTTTTTTCGTACCTCACGGACATTAAATTCATCTTGAACTTGCCATCATGTTAATTGTTGATGCTGTAAGCTATCAACACTTTTCTTAGATACTGAATATTACTCGAACTAAATACCGTAAGGGATCTAGGTTCGCTTAAAAAAAAAACATTAAGCCTATAGGGTAAGGTATTTTGATTGTGTTCTGAAAACGGAAACAATTAGACCAACGAAGTGTCATAGAGTCATTAAAAAAAATATGCACAGGGTTAGCAATTTTCAGAGGAGAGTGTTAGTCGATGCTATCGACCCCTCAGAGCATTGGAATGCAAAGTTAATTTCGGCAGGGCTTGAACCCAGAACGTACAACATATTAAAGGAGTAAATAAGAGTTTAAACACGTGCACGAAAACAGCGATTACATACCAGCACTTGGTTACTTACCTATGATATAAAAATAAACTGATGGTGTTGTTATTTCGTTATGTGCTTAAAACATCGGAAGAATTAGACACACCATGTTAAAACAATTATAAAATGACATTATCCATTAGAAAATATTTTGGTAAATAAAAGATAAGTTTCATTTGGTGAAGTTGAATTTAGCGCGCATGTCAATGAGTATTGAGAAATTGACCAATCAAATAAGCAGAAGCTTTAACCGTTGACAAAATCAACCAATCAAAAGGCGTAAAATTATTTATAACTCAGCAAGACAACATTTCGACTTAGTGTCATGTTTGCTATTAGTAATTAATAACAATGTTTTCACGTTTTAATTAATGTAATTTATTTATCTCTACTTCCTGTTTTTTTTCATCTACATATATATATATATATATATACATTGAAATTAGTAACAAGTTCAAGCCTCATCAAAAATTAGTCAAGGCCAAGAAAAAGAGAGAAGTTGATTTTCGTGTATTAAACTATTTTCAGCGTGGTATGTATACAAATATATTTGATGATGTAATCTATATTAAGAGAAAGAGTGTAGTTATTTATTAATCTGAACTCTTCCAGATTATAGAAAGTTTAATGCATGTATGTATTTGTAAATCCATGCTATTTTTTTTTTATGCTTTTTTGTTTACTTCTGTAATTATGCAATAACTTTGACCTAGGGTGTGTGTGTATACGTATATTTATGCAGAATGGATCGTCCTCTTCTACTTATATAACTCGTTCATTCATCTAGATACTATTATTTAGTATTTTGCTGCCTCCAATTTATCCTTTACTGCTGATGGATTTATCAAATAAACTTAGTAGTTCATTTTTAGCCGTAGAGGTGATTGCCTTTCTCAAAAGAAATATGGGCTGGTTTTTCTTACCCTAGCCTTGACCTTTTGGTTCGCCACGAAATATTTTACCACAAAAACAACATTTTATATTAATATACTTTACATATGATGCATCCATAATTCTAATAAGAATTGGTGCGAAAGACGAATAAATGAGGCATGATATTTGATTGTCAGGTAAACATTGCCAACATATTTGCGACTGTCGGAAATGCTGGCTATGATACTGAAAAAATTAGAAAAATAAACCCAATATGTTTGTTCAATGTGTTTTTATGTAACAATAAATCGGATAACTACTTTAACAAGAGTCATGAGTTTATATATTACATGCATTTCATTTCGTGGCAGGACTCATTAAGCTGAAGGGTCACTTGAAACCTCTTAAGGGCAAATCAATAATGCAGTTAGTTATTTCTCTTCCAGATGGATGACGTGGTTTCAGTATTGCAAATTTTAAAAAGCACTCGTCAAATAGGGCCACCACTGTTTACTGTACCTATTTACAACTAGTGTTTATATCATTTGGGAGTTGTGAAATGTATTGCGAGACACGCCATAGGGTCAGTAGTTGAATACCTAAACATTTGTGCTGGTTACTTTACACTTAGGAGAGTCGAGTTGAAACTTATGTATTAGTTCCGGGAAGTCAGTTGTGGCCACGTTACTTACCTGAGGAGTAGGTACCTTTGTTTGTTGGACAGTGGCCGTGCAAACCATTGTGCTTTTTAGAAACGATCAAACTTTAATTTCGAAGGACTATTGTAATGAGAGGTGGGGTTAATACAGACGCTTTAGAAATGTTTGTTGATTTTTCGCGACCAGGTGGCTTCACGTTTGCCTTTTACCCATGGAGGACCGATATTTTAAGTACAATAATCGACAAAAAAAAAAAACGAAATTATAAATGAAATTATAATGGAAGATGCAAAAGTTGTAAATGTAATAACGGATTATTTCTAGTCGTTCATGATGCTAATTGAGTATGAAGTTCGCTTCCCTGTCACGAGGTTTCAAGTTCAATCCCACTGCGTGATACTTTCAGCAGATATTTTCTATTATAACCTCGGATTGAGCAGTGATTTGTGAGTGAAATTTCGAAGAAGAAATCTTGGTGATTGGCACCAAGTAAGTGGAGCCCTGGAAGAGAATCAAAGTCCCTACCCTGATGTTGGACGCCTTTCCTTCAGTATCACATTGCATAACGCAATGTTTTTTATTTTATTATTTTTTTTTAATTTTAAATTTTTCATATTTTTAATCGATTTATAATAGCGCTTTAAGCTACTTCACCATTGTATGTTAGTCTGTCCTTGTTCGTCCCCTCTGTATTATGCCTACATGGCAAATTTATTGAAATAAAGTAGCTTGCTTATCAACCACATTGTTCCGGGTTCAGTCTCACTGCGTGGCACCTCAGGTAAGTGTCTTCTACTACAACCTCGGGCTGACCAAAGCCTTGTGAGTAGATTTGGTAGACGGAAACTGAAAGAAGCCTGTCGTGTGTGTCTGTGTTTGTCCCTCCACCATCACTTGACAACTGACTGAAACAAATAAAAGAATATATATATATTTAAAAGGGTAAACCCCTCCCCCCCCTTCAGTCATGAATGACCATGGGATTGCACCTAGAAAGTTACCCTCCGAGGTACAGGTCCAGCCAAGGTTTATGGAAGACCAACAGTCGCCCATGCATACCAGTCTCCCCACTCTATGCCACCAGTGTTGCCCAAGGGGAGGGCATAGGCCGATACAGCTTGGCACCAGTGAAATTGCAACTCATTTCTACAGCTGAGTGAACTGGAGCAATGTGAAATAAAGTGTCTTGCTCAAGAACGCAACACAGCCCGGTCTGTGAATCGAACTCACTATCTCATGATTGTGAGCCCAGCACACGAACCACTGAGCTATGCACCTTCACACACACACACACACACACACACACACACACACACATATTATATTATATTTATTTATTCTTGTCATGACTGGTGAGAGGGAAGGAGGAAGTTATGCTATAACCAGAAACCTTGTCCTGAATGCTTACAACAGAGTGGACTCTGCTAAATACACCCATAGAACCAGATGATGGTGTTCAAATGAGCGACAGATTAAGTTTTAGGAGTATATGGGACTACATTATCCAGTGTGTATGGGTTTTTTGTAAGATGGTGGAGTATAATTGTACAAAAATGCGGCTGCTTTCTAACCAGATAGAGGCTCTTATAAGATATGTAAATTTAACACATACTGAATTTATTACCAAAAATATCTCCATGTTTACTAAGAAAGAGGAAAACTAGATAATCTACGAAGACCTGGAAAGGATGTGTGTAGGATGAAGTGATGGCAACTGATCTCTCTTGGTCTGAAATCAAAGAGCTAACCCAAGATAGCATTTACTGGCATGAAATGGTTGCAGCCCTATGCTTCTCATGGAGTAATGTAGACTAACTAACTATTGGTACTATTGTATGCTTTGGTATTCACCTTCTTCAAATCTATTATATGATAGTGAAATCAAAAGTATCCTTAATTCTGCAATACATTTCAGAAAAACTACCAAAATGATCTCCCTCGACTCTCTCGATTCTCTGAAATTATTTGCTGTTGACCCTAAACAGAGAAGTATGCTCCTCCAGGTACAGTCTATCTCTTGTTATTTAATTATCTTCTCAGTCTCATGAGTTATTCCGCCTTTTTTGTTAAGATGTGCTCTGCGAGAGATTTAACTGCTATTTCTAGCAGGTCAAGCAACTGCACAGACGCTTCTTTATTTTTTATTATGTTTTTGTTTAACCCCACTGTCATAATGAAGCAGATACAATTGAAAGCAACCCTGTTATGTATTTTGAGTTGTAAAGGAACTATTGAGAATTTAATTTTTATATAATGCCTGTTATAAAGTAAGTCGGTTTGGTAGAGTTCATATCTCTCCAGGCTGTACCCATGGAAAAGTTGAATTTGGCACTACAAGTAACCAAAGCATTTGTAAATTTTTTGGTGTTACCATTTCTAATAAGCATTGGAATTTTACTGTCTTACCTACAAGTTAATATACTGGACCATTTATATTTCCTTCAGTGACATAAACTGCATTTGTCCTACTCTGTTCTATTCACAACTAAATGGACTGGACCATTTAAAATTAGTATTTTTTATTCTCTGGTGTTCCTACTCTGTGTCATCCCCACCTTAATGGATTGGACCATTTAAGATTGGAAGTGTATGTTAGTTCAGTGACATCATCATCATTTAATGTCTGTTGTCCTTTGCTGGCATGGGTTGTTGGATGGTTTGACCAAAGCTGGGGAGCTGCACCAGACTTCAGTCTGACTTGGCATGGTTTCTGTTATATGGACTGTTAGATATATAATTCGTCTGACGTTCCGTGTGTCAATGTGGTTCGTCTGAGTTCATTGTTTCATTGTTGTTGTCTTGTGGGACTGTTGTAGTAAAATGTCATTGAGATATATATGACTTTTGTTTATTCATAACGAACATTGGGTGAGTGCGTTTGAATAATAAATGTAATAATTAAATTTGTATAACTCGTTGTGTTATCTCTGCGAGTCACCCGAGGGAAATACAACAGTTTCTATAGCTGAATGCCCTTCCTAATGCCAACCACTTTACAGCCATGAGTGCTTTCACCACCAGAGGAACCGGAGTACAGCAAGGCATCGGGCATCTCCGTCCCCTGTCATCTTGCCTGAAAGTTTCAGTGTCCTGAGGTCATTCTTCATGTCTTAATGGGATGAAGTACTTGGTGCCACCTACCCACAGCTAAGCAGACTGAACCATTAAGACTAGTTGTGTATATTCTCTCAATAACATGAGAACTATCAGTCGTTTGGTTTGTGATCTTTGAATCTCTCAAATTGTTTAATATTATGTGGGAGATAGCCCTGCAAATTTTAGTCATTATCATCATCATCATCATTTAACATCCGTTGTCCATACTGGCATGAGTTGGATGGTTTCACCAGGGCTGGCGAGCTGGAAGGCTGCACCAAACTCCAGTCTGATTTGGGATGGTTTCTACAGCTGGATGCCCTTCCTAATGCCAATCACTCTGAGAGTGTAATGGGTGCTTTTATGTGCCACCAGCACAGGTGCCATTTGCATGATACCAGTATCTGCCATGACTGATTTTACTTGGCTTGATGGTATTTGTATGAATTTGTTTAACCCTGTATCTGTCTTAATCTGACAAACTTATCAGAGACCTCCCAAACACGATCATTGTGTTTTCTTGAACCATATTTTCATGTGTTCTTCCAATTTTTTTAGGGTAGAGATTTGACTACTATTTCTAGCATATGTAGCTAGTTTTAACATACCACATGTGTTGTCTGACCTTTTGAAATTGTTGCCAAATCGCCTTCATTTCATGTCTCCACATTTCTGATGATGAGAACACTCCTTTGTCACATCATCATCGTTTAACGTCCGCTTTCCATGCTAGCATGGGTTGCACGATTTGACTGAGGACTGGCGAACCAGATGGCTGTACCAGGCTCCAATCTGATCTAGCAGAGTTTCTACAGCTGGATGCCCTTCCTAACGCCAACCACTCCGAGAGTGTAGTGGGTGCTTTTACGTGCCACCGGCACATAGAAATGTAATGAGTCAGTGATTGGCTTGTAACCATCAGCTCCATTATTTACAAACCCTGGTTATAAAATAAATGAATTAATAAATAAATAGTAAAAGGGAAGCATAGAGATTTTGAAGAAGGGGATTGATTTAAGGAGGCAGCTTAAAAATAAATTTTGTTGTAGTTCATCATCATTATCATATCGTCATTGTTTTAGTATCCACTTTTCCATACTTGCATGGGTCAGACAAAATTTGTTGAGGTAGATTTTCTGTGGCTGGATGTTCTTCCTGTCACCAATCCTCACCTGTTTTCCAAGCAAGTACTTTGAATGTGAACAGCACAATGACTAGACACATTTTCACAAGTAGCAGGTAATATCTAGACAAAAGACACATACACACACTTATATACATGTATGTTTCTGTTGCTTCTTGTCAACAAGTTATCTGTTAGCTTTGTGCTTTCAAAGCCATGTAAAATAAAATATTCCCTACAGGTAAAGGTTAGTGACATCATTTAACGTCCATCTTTCATGCTGGCATGGATCGGTTGGCTTGACATGGAGCTGGCTAGCAGGGAGCTGTCCAGACTACAGTTGTCTGTTGAGGTATGGTTTCTATGGATCGATGCCCTTCATAATGCCAACCACTTAACAGTGTGTACTGGGTGCCTTTTATGTGCCACCAGCACATAATCTGATCACTAAAGAGTTAGGATGAGATATTTTAATAAATGAACTACTGTATTTATTTTACATTTGATGAGCCAACAAGATCCTCTGTGTAGTCCTTCAACCTTCGCTAAGTCTCCCTTAAATCACACCTGCCTTTTTTTTTTTTTTTTTTTTTTAATAAAATAGAGGTTGCATTGGATAATATAGTCCTAAGTAGATATGTCTTTAAAAAATAAGGGGCCAAATGGTTATGAATGCCATACTGTTGAGCTTGGGTATATCTTTAATTTGGGTTAACCCATGATGTTGATGATTGGTGACATTGTGTTTTGTTAATTTTGCTTTTTTTCTATGTCTGTCATTAAATGAAGTCTGAAAATGTCGTTTCCAGAACTTATTTTCTTCATTATATTTCTATATAGGACAAAACATTGATTGATGGACTTGTTCTTCTACTTAGCAATGAATCAGAAACTGTGATAATATCAACATTGGAGGTCAGTTGATTTCATCCGTCTACCTTCTCCTCTCTCTCTCTCTCCAATGTTCAAGTGATTGTGGAGATGTTTACCTGGTATATAACTGAACATTTCTAGGATTTCTTCATATGCCTGCATGCTGTCAACATACTGGATTTCCTGTTTAGCATATCATAACATTGAGTCAAAATGTGAAACTTTTTTCAAGCGTTTGATCTACTTAAATATGTGGTTGCAGTCTTGACTGTGCTCTGGGTTATAGGCTCTCGCCTATAATTTCACTATCCTTTTTGATCCATTTATGTTTAGGGTTGCTGTATGTATCAACCTATCTTTCAGTTTTCAGATATATTAGAATAGTGTAGTTGATTCTACCATTGGTTCTAAAGAAACAAGTATGCTGTATGTATCTGGTTTTAATGACAAATATTTCAAAATTGTGTATGTAAACAGAATGAAAATTAATGATAGATGGAGTTGAAGGAAACTACATAGCACTCAAATAAAATACACTTAAAAGCCAGATAGACTCAACTATTCTTTTAAAAAATAATGATCTGGATAATGTGAAGATGGCAGTTCTACATGTCCAAATATTAAGAAGAGTGACACACCCTTAAGTGGCTATGTAACTTGTTTTTTAATGCTGCAGGACTTTTCTTCTTGCTTGTGTTTGTAGTTTTAAAGTGAGAGCCAGTCCATGCAATCTCATCCCACTCTATAGACCTGGAGGTTTGACCACAATGGCTCAGTGGACTTAGACAGCTGTGATGACCAGCAAGCTGTAGATCCGACACTGGAGTAGCCTTCTCTTAGGTGAATTGCTTTGCAGAGATGAAGAGTCCTATAACAAAATCGTCACCATCATCATTGAGTTAATTATCTTCTCTGGGCCTCATGGAGGCAAAGTAGCTGAGTTCCTTTCGAGCATTGGGTTTCATGGAGGCAAAGTGGTCAAGCTCCTTTCGTGTATTGGGCCTCAAGGAGGCAATGACCAAGACCTTTGGCATTATGTCATGCTTGAGAAGAAAACTCTTCAAGCTGAGTAAAATCGTAGTCATGGTAGATACCGGTGGCACATAAAAGAACCCATTACACACTCGGAGTGGCTAGTGTTAGGAAGGGCATCCAGCCATAGAAAACTATGCCAAATCAGACAGGAGCCTGGTGCAGCCTTCTAGTGTGCCAGTCCAGTCAAACTGTCCAACCCACGCCAGCATGGACAACAGACGTTAAATGATGATTATGTTGTATCAGTTCTAATATCATTATTGCTCTTCTGTTTCTAGATCTTTCTTCTGTTATCGGAATGTCCAGAAGGTAGAACCCAACTCATTGAGAATAATTACCTTCAAATGCAACTTGAAGAAATCCTCCAGTAAGATTCTTTTACACACTTTACCAATTTCTCATATTTCATCCTTTTGTCGTTGTTTTTTGTTTTCTACCAATCCTTTCCATCTCCCTTATTTATCATATTTTCCAGCATACAAGTTGACAGTATATAGGTATACCTCAATTGGTTCCAAGACATATGACCCTACTCAAATAAACAATGTAACATGCAAAAGCATTTTTTAAAATTATTAGCTTATATCTGTTTTAATAAATAGTTTGTACATATTTTCACATGTATTTTATTTGATCTTTCTACTTCGTTATTTATTGGCTTCCAGGTACGTTTTTGAGATTAGCATGTAAATATTGAGTTAAAAGACCCTTTGGATAGAAAAGGATTTATCTGCTTTGAGCACCATTCCAAATATATGAGGGGTGCTGGCTTTAAGAGTATTGTGAAAGACTTGGCTGGATGCCCAACCTTCTCAGTTCTTTTACAGGGCTTAGAAAAACTGAAGGACTGCTGCAATAAGTGTGTGAATCTGAGAGGGAGATATATTGAATAAAATCATAACTGATCCTCCTGTATTTTCTTTTATCCAGAGTCAGGAACTTTTCGGCACCCCCTTGTATATATATATATATATATATATAAATCAACATTATCACCATTATCTTTGTTTTATTATATAATTTATTTTATCTTATCTTTCTCTCTATATATATTTATATAGATCTCCAAATGAAGATATTTGTAATAAAGCTATGAAGCTATATGAAGCTCTACAGAACACTCCTGTTGTCAACCCTGCTAAAACTAATATTTATCAAACTCCTAAAAATAACAGGTATTTAGTGTTAATTAATTTCTGTGGTCTGATTTTTCATGATATACCTTTCTTTTTTTATTTTTACTACTTCTAAAACTGTTCCTGATACGCTGCCTTTGTTTCAATTCATTTTGAAAATACTGAAGAATTTTGTAAAATAACATTGCCATTATTAAGCTGGTGTCTGCAACATAAATTACCATGATAGAAGCCATTTTAAAATAGGAAGGATATTATCATAGAACTAAGTGGTGCCCTCATGTGGGTTGGTATCAAAAGGGTTAATTATAGCTGGGAATTTCCTACTTTTATCATGAAGAACATAACATTTATATAACAGCCCACTGTACAATCAAGTTGATCAAAATTCGAGCTGTAATTGTGGAAGAAACCATAAACTAACAAATATTAAAGAAAAATTGAAATCCTTTGAAACTTCTTAAATAGTTTTGGTAAATTTTATTTTTCAGAAGAAGTAATCTATCCAAAACTGATCATTCTTCTAGTACTCACAACAGTAAATACAAAACAATACTGTTCCAATTAAAAGGACTTTTTGATAAGGTAAGTTTGAGGAGTTTTTGTTAGTTTCTTATGGATTTGGTTGGGTGAAAGTGATTGCCCATAACTCTCCAGAAGGGTTAAATATGTAAACGAAGGTATTTCAGTTGACTCCTGCTTTTGTTTTCTAATTTACAGCATGATCGTGAATTATGTACCTGTCTCCTTATCAAAGTTAAAGGTGTCATCAGCATAATCTTTGATATGAACAAATCCCGTTGCACCGTGAGGACTCTTTCAAAAGTACAACCTGAGGTGAGCAGTTTAAATTGATTCATTTCTTTCTAATCTGATACAGTGGAGGCGCAATGGCCCAGTGGTTAGGGCAGCGGACTCGCGGTCATAGGATCGCTGTTTCGATTCCCAGACCGGGCGTTGTGAGTGTTTATTGAGCGAAAACACCTAAAGCACCACGAGGCTCTGGCAGGGGATGGTGGCGAACCCTGCTGTACTCTTTCACCACAACTTTCTCTCACTCTTAATTCCTGTTTCTGTTGTGCCTGTAATTCAAAGGGCCAGCCTTGTCACACTGTGTCACGCTGAATATCCCCAAGAACTACGTTAAGGGTACACGTGTCTGTGGAGTGCTCAGCCGCTTGCACGTTAATTTCACGAGCAGGCTGTTCCGTTGATCGGATCAACTGGAACCCTCTACGTTGTAAGCGACTGAGTGCCAACACACACACAAATATGATACAGATGTGTGTTTTGCAGTTTTGATCACACACAAACACACGTTTGTCCTCCTGTAATACCTTAACCCCCATAACACCTGATGTAAAGCCACCTCTCTCAATACTATAACCCCACTCGGTCAAAAGGTCTTGCCTTGTGTGTTACTTGGTGACAGTACACCTTGTACTCTTTGTAAAGTGGTCAGTGTTAAGAAGGATATTCAGACATACAAACTATGTCAAAGCTGACATTGGAGCTCAACACACTTCTCTGGCTTGGTGGTTCCTGTTAGACAGTCCAACCCATGCCAGCATGGAGAATAGACTTTATACACAGATATTGCAGAGTAATAGGTGCAAACATGGCAGTGTGGTTAAGACTCTTCTTAACCATGTGATCTTGGGTTCAGTACCATTGCACAACACCTTGGGTGAGTGCTGTCTTCTATACTTCTGGGCTGACCAAAGCCTTGTGAGTGGATTTGGTCATTGGAAACTGAAAGAAACCTGTTGTGTGCGTTTTGTGTGTACCCTTCTTTTGACAACACATGATTGTACATGAACATATAAGCAGTGGTGTTCATTTCTATTCTTAAATGAACAAACATGTCTGGTCATGGGGAAAACATAACCTTGCTTGGATACAGGTGAGGGCTGGTGACAGCAAGGGCATCCAGACGTAGAAAATCTGTCAGAACAAACTTTGACCCATGCATACATGGAAAAAGTGGATGGTGATGATGGTGCTCATTTTCTCTTGTTGCCAGGTGTTCCAACATTAAATATAGTAACTATTACATTTGATACAAACTGCCACATGGTTGCTTCATTTGTTAGAAACAACAGCCAATTTCCCTCAAACCACATACCCTACCATTCAAAGACTGACACATCATGTCTACACAAAAAAGAAAAAAAAACAAAGAAGGTCATGGTTGGAATGCGTTTGATCATAAATTTGCTCTGTCAGGGTTGATTTGGGGCTAAGCTGCAACGGTTATAATTAAGCATTCTTAATAGAAATCCTAGTCATTGATATCATTATTTCATGTCTGTTTCTCAAAATCGTCATGGGTTGGTTACCTGACAGCATCATACCATTTGGCACAGTCCTGCATCAATCCATACAAGCAGTCACAAGAGAAACTGCCAATGTTTGTACACACACACACACACACGCACACACGCACGTGGGGGCATTCTTATATATACATGTTGTTACATGGGTCATATGTATTATATTTATACTCTTGTTCATATTTTTTTTTTCTTTTTTTTTCCAGGTATTAGCTGAAGCAATAGCAAAATCTCAAACTATGTCAGCACAGCAGATTGTAAAAAATGAACTTGGTGAAGAGGTAAAGTGTAACATAGGCATTTTCAGAACCTTATATTTGTTTGATGTTACTTCCCCCGCTGAAGAGGATTGACCAGCAAGAACTCTTTGCCAGTGCCACATAAAAAGGACCTGTGTCGGTGACACATAGTAGTGCCCGTGCCGGGCACCATGTAAAAGCACCTATGCTGGTGCCACATAAAAAGCATCCAATACACTCTGTAAAGCAGTTGGTATTAAGAAGGATATCCAGTCGTAGAGACCAAGCCAAATCAGATTGGAACCTAGTGCAGCTCTCCTTTTTACTAGCTCTGGTCAAACCATTCAACTCATGCCAGCATGGAAAACAGGCGTTGAATGATTGCTATTCTGCTGTTCTGCTCTGTCAGTCATCTTCTATTTCCCCACCTCCTTGTACTCCCCAAATTTCTGCATCATTGATCATTCACCATTCGATACATCTACCCTTCAATCCTACCTAATCTTTACAGTGGTCAGGTCACCTACCTACTCCCTCATCCATTTCCCATTTCTCCCCCCTTCCCAATACTCTCTCTTGCAACTTCCATTCTGATCCTTGTGTCCCACTTCTACTCATCTCAAACACTGAGGGTCTACCCTGACACCTCATCACCACTATTTCCACCTCTTTCTAGTGCCACTCAGTCACTCCCACTCCCATTTATCATCATGAGAATAATTGAGGTAGAGCTGGAAAGAGTGATAAAGTGTCAGAGTATACCTACAAGGTTCAAAGTGAGAAGAAGAGAGTTCAGGGACAGAAAATCAGTATAGGTGAGTGGGATAAAGACTGCAAAAGTATTAGGGAAAAGTAAGAGATGGCTAGAAATATTGTACCCTTGTGTTCACAAATGAATGTGTGTGTGTGTGTGTGTGTTGTCAGCACTTCAGAGTATTAGTTGTAAAATAATATATATGGAGAGAGAAAGATGCTTGTGTGTAAAATACCATTTATCCATTAAGTAAATTTCTCATTAAGACATATATTCATATACATTATTTACATTTGACGGATATTTCTCCTCATCTTGTTTGTTGTTAACACAACGTTTCGGCTGATATACCCTTCAGCCTTCGTAAGGTGTCTTGGGGAAATTTCGAACCTGGGTTCTCATTCCTAACGATGTTACTATTATTATTATATTATTATTATTACTATTATTAATCAGGTCGCTGCCGTGAATTGAACTCGGAACCTTGGGGTTAGTAGCCCGCGCTCTTAACCACTACGCCATATGCCCATATAGAACTGTATATATTCATATATTTCTTTTTTCTTTATACAATGTACAGGTTATATTGCCATGCAGCAGCGACCAAACTGATGTCAGTACTGATGGGCCCGACTATTTGGATGATGTTGAAAGTCCGCTGGCTGATGACAAAGCTGTTTGTCGTACCGAGAGCTCGAATAACAGATTTTACTCTGGAAGCTGGTTACGCACTGCAGCTAATTATTTCTCCAATTCGTTCTGGTGATAATGAAACACACACACATACACACACACGCAAGAAAAAAGGAAAACTCTGCAAACAATGGAATTAAGACTGCTACTGAAACATACACTCTTAGTAGGATAACAACTGCTACAGCTTGTGGTTTAAATAAATTTTTAATGGAAATATAATTGTGGCCTTGCTAGGATGTTTATGCTGCATGATGCTCTAAGATACTTTTATAATAGACACATTTATAAATCTGTGTCGACTTGTTATGTATTAAAATTATTTATTTATGATCAAACATATCAGCATATCATATCGTATCAGTTTAGTATTAAATTTTTTAACATAGACACATAGCCACAAATGTTTCTGGAGGAGAGATGTATAGAGTTGTTCTATCGACCCCTAGAAGAATGAAAATTAAAGTTGACTTTGGCAGGATTTTGACTAAATGCATGAACAATCAACAGCTAAATAACTCAGCATTTTGTATTTTCTGGTTCTATCAATCCACTGCTATTAGATATTAGCTTAATATCACTGACAAATGGCTTGTGTTGTTTCATTTTTATAAATCCTGCAGATACATGTATATCATCCAGATATTAAGGATTAACTGTTTTGATACCAACTTCCTGTTTTGAAGTGATTTAAATTAAAACTTTTCCAGCAAAATTTCATTTTTGTTAATTTGTCTCAAACACCACTTTGATAATGACAAAGTTATTTTACTAAATGATCTATTTATTTTTTTTCTTATTTTAGTCATTGTACTGCAACCATGCTGGGGTACCACCTTGAAGGGTTTGGTCAAATAAATCAGCCCCAGTACTTATTTTTTCCTTTTTAAGCTTTTGTTGAACCATGAAGTTACCGCGATGTAAACAAACCAACACCATTTGTCAAAGAGTGGAGGTGGGACACACATATGCACAAAACAGGCTTTGTTCAGTTTCCATCTATGAAACCCATTTGCAAAGCTTTGGTCAGCTTGGAGTTATAATAGAAGACACTTGCCTAAGGTACCATGCGGTGGGACTGAACTCAGACCACATGGTTGTGAAACAAGCTTCTTAACCACATAGCCATGTCTGTGTATATAGATTCTACATAATTGAAACAAAGGCAGCATATTTCAACAGAAATGTGTAACAAAATGGTTATATACATGAGAGAGAGAGACAGCAAGCAATCTGTGTATCATCAATCTCGGTGCTCAACTGGTTTTTATTTTATTGACTCTGAAAGGATGAAAAGCAGAATTTGAACTCAGAATGTAAAGATGGACGAAATAATTCTAAGCATTTTGTCCAGCTGGTGCTATGTCTTTTCATCCGACATGACTTCGTCAAACGTCTTTCCGTCCACATCTTTTTGTCTGATGATTTTTGTGGCCAATGACAAATCCTATCAATAAAATTCTCAATGATTATTTGATTTTGATGTTTACCTTGTTTTCTGAAGAGTTTATATAAAATTGGACAAAAAAATCATCGGACAAAGTGACATCAGATGAAAAGTCAGGTCACTTGTTCAGCCTGCTAATGATTCTGCTTGCTTACTACCTTAATAATGGTTTCAAATTTTGGCACAAGGCCAGTATTTACATCAACCCCAGTGCTTCACTGGTACTTATTTTATTGACCCCAAAAGGCAAAAGCAACCTCTGTGGAATCTGAACTCAGAATGTAAAGACACAAAATATGCTAGGCATTTTGTCTGGCATGCTAACAACTCTATCAGCTTGCCACCTTTTAGGTACTCAATAATAATACCAAAAAAAAAAAAAAAAAAAGAAACAAAATTTCCAATTCATTTTATTTGGTTTTTCAGATTTTATATTTTTTGATTGAAAACAAAAATGAATAATAATAATAAAAGAAGTAATGATAAGTTGATGAATGTTGAAATGACCATATTGTTTACTTTTCTATATATATTTTTAAATTTAATTTTGAAATTAGGAAACTATCATTTTATTAAGAATCCCATTAATTAGATATATAATGACAGTTTGTGTATAAAGCTTGAAACACGTGTACCGTGATATCCTTTGTGTTCTGTTTTCAATTTACATTTAATATATTCTTTCACCTCTGCCACTATCCGGCATATGTAGCTGCTTACACTTATCAAGTATTACCTCTAAAATTTACAGTATATATACATATATATATATATCCTATTACATCTTCATAAAAAAAAAGGAAGAAATGGAGTATGTATATATTATCTATTTCAGAGATGTAATTGTCTGGCAGGTGATTTGGTCTGAGACCATGTGTTGGAACTAAAACAATTACAATAGAAGATATATATCAGCCATTTAAAAACATAAAACAACTGTTAATTTAATTTAACTTTATTGTTTACTACTTGGTGTCAAAATTTTTATTACTGCAACTTAGTCACTGTGACAATTTCACTGGTACTTTATTTTACCGATCCTAGAAGGATTGAATGTAGTGGAACTCTCCCAGTGGCGAGATGGCAGTTAGCACGGTGAAGATTTGACATTGGATAATAAATGTTTGAGTGAAGTTAAGTTTTTGTTTTTGAAAAGCTACTGTGTATCTTCCACATTGCAATTGCTAGGTATGTATAGCAACAAAGAAGTTTAAAATAGCAAAAAGGAGAAATAAAGCCCTCAAAATGTAAATGGGGCAGAGAGAACAGGCCACCTACAAGTCAATGAAATAAAGGGGGAAATGAAAGTGTGTATCTTATATTGAAAACAAAAAATTGGGGGGCATCAATGAGTAAGTAATGTAAGTTAACCACAAAAAAAATTATGCAATATTAGATATTACAAAAGTAGTGGAGGTCATCAGTACACACTCCTATTCCATCACCACTTTCGTCTAGACTAGACGAAAAATTAAATTTAAAAATTCCATAGATCTTCTGAGTCAGCAAAGAACCAAGATCTACAGAATGGAATGTAGAATACTGTATACACCTTCTCGACTTATGACCACAAAAAATAAGGAAATAAAAAAATTCAATAAATCGATTTTCTGACGTTGGGCAGCAGCACGTATAACTATGGTAGCATCTGGCAATGCAGCCCCACTATCCATCAGACCCAGGCATTCATTGCCTGCCACTGTCTCTCACTCAGTTACTTTCATGCATCAATTATGTTTGAATGAAAATAATATTGAAGAATATAAATCTGATATACAACCAGATTGACTTATGTCCTGTCAGTCAAAAGGGAACTCAATCATAAGTTAAAGAGAAGGTGTATTTCTTTTATTAATTTCTGCATAATCATCATTACCATTATTACTATGAGACACAATAGTTTTTACTTTCTCTTTTGATTTATTTATTTATTTTTTGGTTGGATGAAAACTGAAACAAAAGCAGATGTTAAAAAGATTGGGATTTTTTTCTATTTTCAGTTTCCAGAATTTGATACCAGCTGGTAGTGGTTGGATATGTAAATGAGTTAAATAAATTGTTTTGGGAAATACCTTATGTTATAAAGTTTCCGGAATATCCATAAGAGATGCTGGATTTTTCAATGATGTCATTAGGCTTTTTGTGTTTCATGTCTAACCAATTAGAATAATCAACAAACACCATCATCATCACCATGATAACTATGTCAAAACTACTTAGATATATGTTAATATATAGAATGCTAGAAGCATCAAAAAACTAATTAAAAATTATTTTGATGTGGAAAATGATTGAAATTAGTCATTGATTAATTACTAATTAGAGTCTTAAGTGAATAAATCAAATCGATATTTGTCTTTATCTTTCTTAATCTATTTTATCTGTCAATGGGTTATTATTTAAGCTGACTTCTAATGAAAGATGGTTGGTTAAAAGACGTATTGCATTTTATGATTTGTGAGTCCAATATAAACTATAATCATTTCAATGGTGACCAACATTGGAAAAAAAAAAAATCACTGAGCACTTACTATTATTACTGTCACTTATTAAAAATCCCCTATGATTAATGATGATGATAATGATTATGAAGATTGGATGATAAGAAAAGTGTATGGTAATGTATATTTACTAAGGCTACAAGAAATTTGAAAACACCTATTCTAATTAATCTAAAATAAATAGAACTGAAGAACAGAAAACAAAAACTGAATTACTGTGAGCCTTTATTCAATAAACAGCTGCTTAAAATGCAGCTAATAGAATAGATTTAAACAAAGCGGCATCAAAACAGTCAAAAATTGACTATTCAAAAATGAAAAAAGAAATCTACATCAACAATATTTTAATACATCCAAGGGAGGGAATTCTAGCCAACATGTAGTTCCTATTTCCAAGGGAGATAAATTCCATTGGCTTCTAACTAAGGGAGGTAATTTACATAACACTTTATTCAAAGTACCATTTTTTTTTCTTTCTTTTCAACTAATCATAATTTTAATTGCCTTCGCATTTGGAAAGAAGATTTATATATGGTTTTTAAATAAAAGGAAAAAAAAATAAAGAAAAAAACTCCCACTGATGAATTCAAAGTTTATACAAATCTCCATACAATAGAAAAACATAGTTATTCCATGTAGGAATGTGACAAATAAAGTCAATTGACTTAATACGATTAAAGTATAATCCATCAATGAGTTATAAGCCCTGTTGATGAATATCATTGTGTAATCTTCATAGTCTTTCTGCAGACTAAAAAAATAGATAAAAATAAATAGCTACAGCTTCAGACCAAAACCAAGAGAGACTTGGTGTGAGTGTGCCCACATGCAATATGTGGGTGTTTATGTATGTAAGTATGTATGTATAGTTTTAGCTGTTGAGAAGCAAATCTTTCTCAGCTCAACTTCCACAATTGGCAAATAATATTGATACAATAACAGGGGTATTTGATTAATTTAGAAAATATTTAACAAAAGAAGTAATATTAACTCTTTCTACTATAGGCACAAGGCCTGAAATTTTGTGGGAGGGGACTAGTCAATTTCATCGATCTCAATACTCAACTGGTACCTGTTGTATCACCCCTAGAAGGTTGAAAAGCAAAGCCGATCTAGGTGAAATCTGAATTCAGAACATAAAAAAGCTGCAAAAAATACCACAAAGTATTTTGTCTGGTGTGCTAACAATTTTTCCAGGTTTCTGCCTAAATCATAATAATGGTTTCAAATTTTGTTACAAGGCCAGCATCTTCGGTGGGGGTGGGTGGGGGGTAAGTCGATTACATCAACTGGTACTTATTTTATCAATCCCAAAAGAATGAACAGTAAAGTTAACCTTAGCAGAATTTGAACTCTGACCATAAAGACAGATGAAATACAGCTAAGCATTTTCCCTGGTCTACTAATTATTTTGCTAGCTCACTAATAATAATAATAATAATAATAATAATAATAATAATAATAATAAAATGAGATTTTTACAATTAATAATAAAGCAGTATCTTTATACAGTTAAAACAAGGAAATATTTTCAGAACAAAAACATGAATAATTTTAGAAAAAAATAAAAATCATGATTATTTTATTTCCATCTTAAAACAATTGTTTTAGGAAATGAATTACAATGTAATTAGAATCAATTTTTAAAATTACATACATGCCTCAAATCTGAAATTGAATTCTCATGAAACCTCAAACTCAACTAGACCTACATATAAAACTAATATTCCTCAACAATACTTCCCTTACAAAACTCTAACAAACTCCCTACATTGAAAAAGAAACCCAAAAATTTTCTAGAAATAGAAGTATCAAAGAATTTACAAAGATGGTCAAAATGAACAGGGACAAAACTAAAAGGACATAAACCCTCGCTAAATAAACAGTGAACTTCCAATCTCCAGCAGCCAAATTGGATATTAATCCATCACCCATGCACTCACTTGCTCAATCAATAAATCAATAAATCAATCAATCAATCAATCAATCAATCAATCGATATATATATATTCTTATGTTGTAAGAATTTAGAAACTGTGAAAGTTGTGAAATAATTTGTTTTTGTTTTTAATGATGGAACTTGAAGTAGATAAAGCTGTATATATACATTCCTGGACCGGGCGATGTGTTGTGTTCTTGAGCAAAACACTTCATTTCACGTTGCTCCAGTCCACTCAGCCGGCAAAAATGAGTAACGCTGCAATGGACTGGTATCCTGTCCAGCTGGGGAACACATACGCCATTGAAACTGGGAAACCGGGCCCATGAGCCTGGCTAGGCTTTAAAAGGGCGCATTTATTTATTTTATTAAACTAATAATTAAGCAGAGTAATTAGAATGTTAGATTATAGGTCTTGTGATATTTGAACCAGCTCTTGGTACCGTGAGTTCAAATCCTATCAAAGTCAAATTTGACTTTCATCCTTTTGGAGTCAGTAAATAAACTGCAAATCCAAGAGTGATGATTGACAGAATTACTGGAGTGTTATCAGATAAATTACTTTGTAGCATCTCGGGTTCAGTCCTACTACACAGCACCTAGGGTAAGTAATTTCTGCTATAGCCCCTGCCTGAGCAGAGCCTCGTGAGTGAATTTGGTAAACAGAAACTGAAAGAAGCCCATTATATACAGACAATATGGCTGTCCACTTGTGACCAAGGAAGACCATCACTGACCATTGCCCATGCAAAATGTCAGCAGTGGGTTCATGAGCCATGGTCAGCTTCCCTCCAGATTCGCGCCCATGGCTTCTATGCTCAATGCAGTGCCCTCCTACTCAACTGGGCATCAGAAAGTCGTCTGGCTGGCAATTGTGCAACCTAAAATTTTAGGTCCAATAAGGCTTGCACAACATCTCACAGACCTTATTGACATGATATGGAGTCATGCCAGGGCAAGGTACCCAGTACCAATGTGGGTCACAGGCTCGGGAATGTAGGATCACAGTAATCTCAAGCACAAGCAAAAGTTACCCAAAATGTTCAATACCATTTCCTGCACATCTGGTTCTATACCAGAGTGACCTTCACCTAGAAACATGCTTTAGCAAAAGCTGAGGGGTACTTCACTCCCAGTAGTCTTCCAGCATGCCAGACACTTACCTAGAATTTCTGTGTACCTGTGCTATTGCTAGATAGTCATTGAACATATACTAGGTTCATCCATCCTTTTGACAAGTTTTGTTTTTAGTCCTACTGGGTTTCTAGCAACCCTCCTCACCGAAGAAGCCTAGTGGAGGTGCTGGTTTGGTCGATGATGATCCGACTATGCAACAGGCTGTACTGGATTCCATGTTACCAATAGCACGCATGAGAGATGTCACAAATGACATACATACATTCATATATACAAATAAAACAAACAAAACATATACATCATCATCATCATCATCGTTTAACGTCCGCTTTCCATGCTAGCATGGGTTGGACGATTTGATTGAGGACTGGCAAGCCAGATAGCAGCACCAGGCTCCAATCTGATCTGGCAGAGTTTCTACAGCTGGATGCCCTTCCTAATGCCAACCACTCCGAGAGTGCAGTGGGTGCTTTTACATGCCACCGGCAAATGCCCTGTTGATGTTGTTGAAATTCAGGAATTTCAAAAATCAATCATCCATCACAATTTGAAGTGCTGTAATTGAAAAAGTTACATTCCAAGAATAGTTCATACTCTCAATGAAAATAATCTGGACTGAAGAGTGGAGTTTTGCAAATGGTGCTTGATAAGATGTGTAGGTGTACACTTTCCAACAGAGATTATTTGGAGTGATGAGGTTACATATACATTAACTGGCTCAATTAACTGCCACAACTGCACCTACTGGGGACCTGAGAATCAACGTATTACTGAGAAACAAAGTTAATTTGCCAGGAGTTACAATAGGGGTGCAACTTGTCATCAAAAGGATTAATTGGACCACTAATTAAGGTGACAAACTGGCAGAATTGTTAGCACACCAGGTAAAATGCTTAGCATCAATTTGTCTGCCTTTACGTTCTGTGTTCAAGTTTCACCAAGGTCACCTTTACCTTTCATCCTTTCAGGGTCGATAAAAAGAGTACTAGTTGAGCATTGAGGTTGATGTAATCAACCTTGCGGGCTTTGTGCCAAAACTTGAAATCAGATGGGCCATTAATTGGACATTACGCAATATGTTTGTTCTAACTTTGCTTCTAAGATGGTAGTATGTAGTCTGAGTGAGATTTGGCTGCTATTTCCATTCATTTTTAGTAGTTGTAGTATTAGTAGTTCATGTGTGGACAGCTCTGCCAGGATCTTTAGACAATGTAATACTACGTACTTCTAAAAAGACTGGATGGTCATGGTCGGGATGCCTTTGATCAAGGTTGACCTTAGGGTACAAAACA
This sequence comes from Octopus bimaculoides, assembly GCF_046866305.1. Lineage (NCBI taxonomy): Eukaryota > Metazoa > Mollusca > Cephalopoda > Octopoda > Octopodidae > Octopus > Octopus bimaculoides. The sequence goes on along the minus strand of NC_142934.1, from coordinate 18,412,331 downwards.
ACAACAACTATAATTAGTCAAGAGATTTTACAAAGCAGACTCATATTTTATAATTAGTGTTGAAGTATGCAAATTTAGAAGAATGCCAAACCTCACTAATTTGACAGTGATATTAACACCAGCTACAATGACACTGCATGACAGTGTTCCTTGTTTTTATTTATTTATTTTTGCATTTTTAATTTGTACTGTGGCCTTAATATACTTCCTCGTTTAACATTAACACCTAGTCCTTGAGTGGCTTCAGCTGAGTTGGTTTGACAACAAGGATTCAGAGCAGATCCCTAGATCCTTGGTATCTTCTACCTGAATTTTCCTACAGATGTCTAGGCAGGCTATCAGACATACATTTCACCAGTCTGGGAGACATCTCTGAAACTTATAGCCAGTATCTCTTCTTCTTTAGCTTATTAGTAAAAAAAAAACAACTTATAACTTACATGAAGCATTGTCTAATGCTTTTTATTTTAATTTTAATAAAGACAAAAATAATGCCAAGTATAAGAAATAATACAAGTCGATGGTTAGCACTTTTAGATTGTATTTCAATATTTTGGGGTTCAGGCCCTTTCTAAAAATCTTTAGAGGAATGGTGTTGTAAGCCGACTTTACAACTTCAGAACAGAAAAGTCATCTTACAACATCATTTCTCTAAAGATTTCCAGAAGAGAAGGCCCTAACCTCAAATTATTGAAATACAAAGTATTAGTACAAACAATCAACTTGTATTATTTCATATAACTAGCATTGTTTTGAGTTTATTTAAAGAAATTAAAAACATTTACAAATTTTTAGACTTTTTAAACTATATACTATGTATTTTTGTTACTTACACCATAAACTTAAAAGGGGAGAGAATGAGATTATATGATGTTCATGCCTTTCTAGACAATATTAGTGGTCTAAGTGAAGCAAACTGGCTTCAAGCAGCTATCAACATAAAATAGATAAATGTATAAATAACAGGCTTGTGCACCTACGTCACTGAAAAATATATTCCTGTTCAATAGCATTTGTCAAATATAATTTGCCAATATTGACAATTTTTAATAGAATTGTCCCTTGCAGCAATAGGAAGAATTTGTTTATGGGATGGGGGCAAAGAACATAGAATTGTTGAAAAAATAACAAAAGAAAAAAAGTTTTTTAAAACTGAACAAACCAAAAAAGTTCCCTCAAAAAACCACCAATAAAAGGATATTTTAGTGCTGATATTTTTTGCTTATTGGAAAGAAATTTTCTTTTCCTATCAGGATAAATAATAGCATTATTCAATAAAAGGAGAACTTATATGATTTTTTTTTTTCAAAAATAAAAAAAAAGTTTAAAAAAAAAAACGATAATAATGTCCATCTTTCTTTCCAGTCTTCCAACACATTGTTTGAGATATTAATGTAAAGCGAGGAAAATATACAAAACCTTCAAAATATTTTCCTTTCGTTTGTTATATACAACACTTAGAAAGGAACAGTACTATGAATTATGAAAAAAAAAAAAAAAAAAAAAAAAGAATAACTTGGAACTTACATAGAACCAATATAAAATTACTAACAATGGTTAGTTTCAACAAAGAAATATTGATTTCTTTAACTTTGGCACAAGACCAGAAATTTGTAAAGAATTTATCAAAGCAATTGTTACATTTTGGAAAGAAAACAATGATCAGATTTTACACCCACTTACTAGTTTCATTTTAATATATTACTGGTATAGGGTATACAGAAATTTATCCTATAAGTTGAAGAGTCCAAACAGTCATGTTTTGCCCTCTACAGAAATTGACTTGACAGGGGAGACAATGTAACAAGTCCAAGCTGTCACACTTCGTCTTCCACAGAAATTGATTGGATAAGGAAGAGATTGTAACAAGTCCAAGCTGTCACACTTTGCTCTATTCAGAAATTGGCTGAACAGTGTACAGAATGTAACAAATCTAAGCTGCCACACTTCACCCTCTATTGAAATGACAGTGGAAAGAAGGCAACAAGTCTAAACCGTCACACTTCACCCTGCAAATTGACTGGACATTGGCAAAAATACAAGTTCAAGATGTCATACTTCATCCAATACAGAAATAGCTGTCAAACTTTGTCTTCAACAGAAAATGACTGGATATTGGAGAGAATGTAACACGTTCAAAGTGTCACACTTTACCCCCAACATAATTCATCTCAGCAAGTCACAGGTATTCAATTCTACTCTCAACTTAGCCATATTGGTAAGGTATAACTAGAACAGGTCTTTGCCACTGCCATGCCTAGTTGTTAGGTTGGTTACCTGCATGCCATGGGTTTTCTTAGTCGTAACTGACCTGCTACACAATAACAACACAGAATGTTTGGGGGAAAACATAATACAAGACATTTAGTTTGACACTTTACTGTTTCTTCCACTCTGCTGATAGTGGTAGGCTTAACTTTTTTATTATCATAATTTTTATTGAAATACACTTTGTTTCAATTTTGAAAATAATGGAGAATTTAGTAAAATAACTTTGTCATTGTTAATCTGGAACAAAAACATAAAATTTTGATATGGTTTAAATTTAGATCACTTTAACCCTTTTGTTAACATATTTCTATTGAAATACTCTTTGTTCGTTTCAATAAATTTTGAAAATAATGAAGAATTTAGCAAAATAACTATTTTGAACATAAACCAGCATGAAATTTTGAGGGAAGGTTTTAATTTTGATCATTTTAAAACAGGAAGTTTGTGTCTTTAAACCCAGGGTGGTCTCATACAGTTTCAAAGGGGTTAAAACTGTGTGTGTATGCATGTGAATGTGTGTGTGAGAGGAGGAGACAACTATCAGACAAAATATTCTGTTGTAAGCTCAAGATTGGTTGTTTAGATACAAAGATATAAATTCACAAGGGAAGAGAATAGAACACATAAAATTTCATGATGGCTTTCTTCCATCACTTCTCATGTATAACAACAGCATAAAGGAACAGAGTTGTATCATCAGAAATTGAACCCAAATTTCTAGATTTGCTGAAAACTTATCTTTTGTTGTATGGTACTGGCCACTTGTGAGGTCAATATTGATATGAGTTCAAGTCATGGGGAGAACCTCAGTTTGGTTGAGTCGCTCATAGCAACCAAAGCTCTCTTAAATCACACCCCTCTACTACCTTAACACTTTAGCATTCAGATGACTATTGTGTGTAATGTATTGATTTCATCTTCAACAATATTCGTACCAACTCACCTGGTATAAAACTGTCAATTTTCAAGTGTGTTCATGTCTAAATTTTAAAACTTTCCTTCATAATTTCATATAAGGATATTTTTGCTTAGTTATATTCCGAACATCAGCTTAACCCTTTTGTTACCACATTTATGTTTAAATATACTGCCTTCACTTCAAAAAAATTTTGTAAAATACTTTAGGCATGCTTAAGCTGATGTTTGGAATTTTGACATGAAATTTTGATGGAAAGTTTTACTTCTGATCACTATAACCCTTTTGTTGCCATATTTCAATGAAATACACTGCCTTTGCTTCAATTAATTTTGAAAATAATGAGCAATTTTTGTAAAATGCCTTTGTCGTTATTAACCTGCTGTAAGGTTAATTAACTGACATAAAATTTTGATGAAAAGTTTTAATTTCTTTCTACTACAGGCCCAAGGCTTGAATTTCAAGGGAAGGGAAGGGCTAGTTGATTACATTAACCCCAGTACTTATTTTATTGATCCCCAAAACGAAAAAAGGCAAAATCTATTGTGGTGGAATTTGAACTGCTGCTAAACATTTTGTCCTGTGTGCTAATGATTCTGCCAGCTTACTGCATTTGGAAGGTGTTAATTTACATCATTTTAACCCTTTATCATTCAGATTACTCTGCCAAATGTAATGCTTATTTATTCACATTGTTTTGAATTAATCATGCATTATCTTGTAGCTTCAAGATTTCAATGATGTATTTACTCTTTACTTGTTTCAGTCATTTGACTGCAGCCATGCTGGAGCACCACCTTTAGTCGAGCAAATCGACCCCAGGACTTATTCTTTGTAAGCCTAGTACTTATTCTATTGGCCTCTTTTGCTGAACCGCTAGGTTTACAGAGATGTAAACACACCAGCATCAGTCGTCAAGCGATGTTGGGGGACAAACACAAACATACACACACACACATATATATATACATATATATATATATATATACATATATATGATGGGCTTCTTTCAGTTTCCGTCTACCAAATTCACTCACAAGGCTTTGGTCGGCCCGAGGCTATAGTAGAAGACATTTGCCCAAGGTGTCACGCAATAGGACTGAACCCGGAACCATGTGGTTGGGAAGCAAGCTACTTACCACACAGACACTCCTACGCCTATTTTTAGAACAACATTGTAGGGTAGGTGTGAGAAGTTGGATCTGGTCACTTTTAACATAAAATAGAAAGAATAATTGGGCCAGATATGGCAGAATTAAATGTTAAAGGGTTAAAACAGGATCTGATGAACCAGAGGACTTCAATGAGCTCCAGTGTTTGCTTTGGCATAGATTCTACAACTGGATGCTTTTGTTAACACCTTATAAAATAAAAATTAAATTTAACCCTTTGGCATTCAGATTACTATGTCAACAGCAATGCTCGTCTTGAATTAATCATGCATCATCTTGTAGCTTCAAGATTTCAATGATGTGATTATTTTATTTTTAGAATGACATTGTAGGGTTGGTGTGAGAGGCTGGATCTGGCTGGTTTAAATGCTAGAGGTATAAAGCAAATTTAACAGCTTTGTGTGTTATTAAAATAACTTGAATATCTCTTCCACAAAAATAAAAAATAAGTTATTAATTTTATTACTAAGTCCCCTATGGTTAGTCCATATTATTCCATAAGGAGCACAAAGCCAGTTTATTGGTTTCTCTGGTGTGTATATTCCTCCTTGGATGGGACAATGATCCATTGCAGGGTTACTCATTTTTGCCAGGTGAGTGGATTGGAGCAACATGAAATGAAGTGTTTTGCTCAAGAACATAACACATTGCCCAGTTCGGGAATTGAAACCACAATCTTATGATCATGAGTTCAAACACCCTAACCACTTATGCTATGCACCTCCACAATAGGTCCCCTATATTCTTCATTATTTTACCAGAAATAACTGAAGCACTTCTTTGTATGGGCAGAATATTTCCTAAGAGATTTCACTTATAAAAAGTGAAATCTACAACAGTTCTACTTGCCAATTTGTAAACATGTCAAGTCTAATGAGCAGGAAACACTGAAATAAACACATTGATACATATAGTTTTTTTTTTCAGATATAACACAAAACAATAATGGTTTTTATAACAATACACCTGTTTACTAAAGAATTGAAGGATCTACAGGAAAAAAAAATACTATATGGAAAAATATGTTGTAAAAGTAATATCTTTTACAAAGTACAATTTCATTGAAATATTCCAGATTAACATATATATATATATACATATATATGGTTAATGTTTACAAGTACACTGGCATGCAAAAATTGACCTTTTTTTTAAAAAAAAAATTTTCAGTGGATTCCTATGTTTTCAATGACATAGATTCTGAATATGCCCAAAACCATATTTTTAAAATTATAACTACCCCCTCCCCACGCCAAATTTAAAAATTTTAACTTTTTTTGAATTTTTTTTTTCCAATCTATGTGGGAAAATATGGAGATTAAGAATATGGAAAAAATAATAATTAATTTCAAATTTTCTATGAGAAAATTCCAAAATTGATTTATACACCCCTACAAGTGAAAATGAACAGCTTGTGTATTTGTGTGTGCACGTATGAATGAACAGAGAAAATACACCGAAATATGTCTTACATACCTGTTATATACGTCGGTTTTGTCTTTTCACTTCAAAGGTAAATGGTCCTGATAGAAGCAAACACGATATTCAATGTTTGTGCTCTTCATTCAGAAAGAATAAAAACTTCCTGAGACTTCATTCATGTGTATCCACATGCAGGTATGTGTGGAGAATTGTAAATATGGCATATAAAGATAACTTATTTTCATAGAATTTTTATCAAAACCTTTCCGTAAATATTTTCCTAGTGCACTCCCCCCACCCCACATACCTGCATGCAGATACACATGAATGAAGTCCCACATAATTTTTATTCTTTCTGAATGAAGAGCACAAACATTATTGAATATCGTGTTTGCTTCTATCAGGATCGTTTACCTTAAAAGTGAAAAAGCAAAACTGACATATACGACAGGTATGTAAAATATATTTCGATGTATTTTCTCTCTCTGTTCATTTGCATGTGCACACACAAACACACAAGCCGTTCATTTTCACTTTTAGACAGTGGGATGGGGTGGCGAGGTGTGTATGAATCAATTATGGAGTTTTCTGATTGAAAATTTGAAAAATTCGAAAAAAGTTAAAATTTAAAAATTTGGGGTGGGAAAGGGGGAATTTAAAATTTTGAAAAAATGGTTTTTGGCATATTCAGAATCTTCCTTGAAAAACATAGGAATCCACTGAAATAAAAAAAAGAGAAGGTTGATCTTTTGCATGCCAGTGTACTTGTACACATTAACTATATATATATATATATATATATATATATATATATATATACACGTGTACATATATATATATATAAATGTATACATATATATATACACACACACATACAAACATACAGTATTTATACAATGGTTTGTTGAGACAATTGGCACCTTCCTCTTGCATTAACTTCTTCATATTACAGCAGATTGTCAAAAAGAAAAAAAAAAAAATAACACAAAGAACTATTCAGTAACCTTTGAGGCCAAAATGCAGTTAGAAGGGCAGGATGCAATTTGACAGACGTTTATTACCTGGAATGTGACAAGAACTGATCCAAAGACTTAGTCTCTGGTAATCTCAATACTGCAAGTAATAGTAGTAGTAGTAGTAGTAATAATAATAATAATAATAATAATAATAATAACAATAATAACAATGATGATGAAATTATTTAGAGATTGGCAGCTATCTCAAGATATCAATCGGCAAAGAATTCTTTGATTTGTATGAGGAAAAAAAAAAAAAAAAAAAAAAAAAAAAGAAAAATCAATATTTTATATTGTTTCCTTTATGATAACCCTTTTGTTACCATATTTTGTCTTTGTCTCAATTAATTTTTGAAAAAAAAAAAAAAAAAAAAAAGAAAAAGAAAAAAGAATTTAGTAAAATAACATTGTCAATTAAGCTGATATTTAGAACAAAAACTTTAACATATAAAATTTTGATGGAAGTTTTATTTGCTTTAATTTAGATCACTTTAAAACAAGAGTTTGTATCATAGAACCAGGAATAGTCTTGGGCAGGTTGGTATTAAAGGGGACTAAGTACAAGGTGGACATTACCAAAGAGGCATCATATAGCAGTTTATTGAGTCACATTTCACCTCTTTGCTCTGTCACCTGTGTACTCATGTTCGTTAACTTTTTATTTCATTTTTCTCTCTTGAAGGAATGACAACACTGGCTAGATTTCAAATTTACCTGCTTTTAATATTTTTATTTTTTAAAATCTTAATACCGATTATTATTATTATTATTATTTGCTTATTAGACATCAGGACTTTGATTTGAACTCATGATAATGAGCCACTAATACTTTATATATATATATTTTATTATATGTATTTATTTTCTCTTAGTTAATAATTAACTCGGACAAAATAAATTGGTTAATAGATATCAGGGTAGCAAAGATCACAAAATGGCTGTGGTGTAACTCCTGTTTATGAGGTGGAAACTCCTTGTTATTTTGGGTACTTGAGTAAATATATAAATTTCGTAAATGGAGTAAAATTTAGTAAATGGAGTTAACATATGCGTTTTACTCCATTTACTAAATTTATATATATATATATATATATATATATATACATATATTTCTTCTTTTGTCAGTTAACACCAATATTCCAAAGTACAATATCTAGAACATAATAATTAACTACTTCCATTTTTCAGAATAGCAAACTAATTTTTTATTCTGAACATGTCTAGTTTTTATTATTTTTGCTTCTTCTACCCTTTCTCCCTCATTCTCACACACATTCACACAAGTGTATAGCAGATGAACCTTTGTTGTTACATTCATTACATTACTAAAATAGATTGAGTCTGTCGTAATATTTTGAGTCTTTTTATTCCAAGTGACTTCACCATATTTGTTTCAACACACACACACACACAAATATCTGTTGAGCACTGACTGTCGAAAGATAGAGTACCCAGAGCCATTGTAGAGATTACTAACGTTTTAATTTGGGCAAAGTCAGTCTCTTACTATACTGAGTTGTACCTGTGCATTCATGCTTGATGGCCTTCTGCATGCACACATGAAACTACAGAGCAGTGTTTCTCAACCTTTTTACCCTTGCAGAACCCTTAAAATAAATTATGTCTCAAGGGTCCCCTGCACAAAAAAAAAAAAAAAAAAAAAATTATACACCATATCTTTCTCATCATAGCTCTTGTGCTAAATATCATCTATCTAGCTATATTCATACATATATATATATATATATATATATATATAATATATATATATACATGGTGTCCATAAATTACAGACATCACTAAATATGTCCCCCAATGGTTGTTATATTTTTTTGATAACATAATAGGTTAGATGGGATGATGCCTATATTATTACAATATTACAATAACCAATATGTTGTGCATGTACAGTAATATTATGATCATGAAATTAGCATATCTTACTCTTTCTTGTAGAACCTTGGGGAAACCTGGTTGAGAAACACTGCTATAGTGTCAAGAGGCTGGCTCAACCAATATATATATATATATATATAATATAAATAATATATGAATATATGCATATATACGTACATATATGTACATACCTACATCTACATGTATATATAGATGCATATCTGGGTACAGGACGTTGCAAAAAAAACGTGGACAAAATGATAAACGGAGTACAGAAAACACACAGGCCACATAGAGAACATTTCCTTCATCAGCTGCCACCATTCTAAAACTAAGCGTTTCAAAGAGTTAGGGCAGTTATATATATATATATATATATATATATATATATACATACACATGTATGAATATAGACATATGATATATGTATGTATACACTTATGTTACTAAATGTTGGACAGATGAGAAAGGAGTGCTCAATATATGTTGAAGAGAATATGACTTTTTTTTTTTAAAACTGAAGCTGAAAGTTTGCCTTGCAACTCAAGTCGCAGTTTTAATAAAAAAAAAAAACCACACACACACACATCATCATCTTTTAATGTTTGCTTTCCATGCTAGCATGGATTGGACGATTTGACTGAGGACTGGCAAGCCAAAAGGCTGCATATATATATATATATATATATATGCTGGCATTCTTTCAATTATGATGATGAGGGTTCCAGTTGATCAAATCAATGGAACAGTCTGCTTGTAGAATTAATATGTAAGTGGCTGAGCACTCCACAGACACGTATACCCTTAACGTAGTTCTCAGGGAGATTCAGCATGACACAGAATGTGACAAGACTGGCCCTTTGGACTACGTGTACAATATGAAATTAAATGTCTTGCTGATAGACACAACGCACTGCCAGGAATTGAACTCATGACCTTACGATTGTGAGCTGAACACCCTAACCACTAAGCTGCACTTAGTGGTTAGGGTATTATATCTATGTACATGCACACAAAGGCATCCATACATTATGCACAAACAGTTCACAAAAGTGGAATAAATTCTATGTAAGGAAGCCAAGAAGTCTGTTGTTTTGGACAAAGGTAATTAATTATAGAAATAAGAATATATATAAAAAAAAAAAAGAGACTAAGAACAAGAAATTAACAATCATGTTCATCAATAAGAATGGTATTAATGTTTTACTCTACCGATGAAGCTGCTTTGCATGAAATGTCAAACTCCTCTTCGTTCGTGCAGCAAACAAAATTATCCTATATAGTGTATGTATTTACTGTCAATATTTGTTTTATATTTGCTGATGGATCCTTGCTAGTTACACAAAATTTTCACTGATACCCTTTTTAATACTTTCTACATTCTAATGATATTAATCCCTTCACACAGACCGTTATATATATATATACTTTTTCTCTTTTACTTGTTTCAGTCATTTTGACTGTGGCCATGCTGGAGAACTGCCTTTAGTTGAGTAAATCAACCTCAGGACTTATTCTTTGGAAGCCTAGTACTTATTCTATCAGTTTCTTTTGCCGAACTGCTAAGTTACAGGGACGTAAACACACCAGCATTGGTTGTCAAGTGATGTTGGGGGACAAACACAGACACACAAACATATATATATATATATACGACGAGCTTCTTTCAGTTTCCGTCTACCAAATCCACTCACAAGGCTTTGGTCGGCCCGAGGCTATAGTAGAAGACACTTGCCCAAGGTGCCATGCAGTGGGACTGAACCCGGAACCATGTGGTTGGTAAGCAAGCTACTTACCACACAGCCACTCCTACACCTATATATGTTATTCTTACGCAAAAATGTTGTTGACAGTGACTTTGAAGTTTTAGCCAGCTGAGTTCTCATCAGACTGAGCTGGCCGAAACTTCGAAGCCACTGTCAGCAACGTTCTTGAATAAGTATAATAAATTTGTACTCTACAAAAGTATAGAGTAATCCATCAGATTAATGTAAAATTGTTTTTATTATAACTGAACATAAAAACAAACAATATATTTATATATACGGTGTGTATCACTACTGAGGAGTTTTAATTTCAAGCGAAACTGGCTAGCTGGTATAGTGACCTCACTTGTTGAGGAGGTTATCTCCCCTGTCAGTACATAGACGATGTGCATTTTGTGGTACTAAGAGAGTCTTTGACTCTTGTTTCTATCAATGTAGGTGCTATCTTGCACCCTCAGTCACTATTAGTGAGAATTGAAATTTTCCTTTTTGGTTCTATATTACATCTAGCCACTTCTGTTATTTTATACACACACACACACACACATCATCATCATCATCGTTTAACGTCCGCTTTCCATGCTAGCATGGGTTGGACGATTTGACTGAGGACTGGTGAACCAGATGGCTACACCAGGTTCCAATCTGATTTGGCAGAGTCTCTACAGCTGGATGCCCTTCCTAATACCAACCACTTCAAAGTCACTGTCAACACATACACACACACCCACACACACACATATATATATATATATATATATATATATAGAGAGAGAGAGAGATAGACACAGATAAACAGAGAGAAATTGTTGTATGTCTCCAAAGATAATGTGACTTAGCAGCTCCTACACAGATGATGTGTTATGCTGGAATGTGTTATGCCAGTCAGACTGATGTGCTTCAGAAAAAGGTCCCTAAGACAGTCATGGATAACCTGTGGCCCACAAGACTTTCAGAATGGCCCACCCGATGATGAGGCATGCTTCATGTGGCCTACTCCTTGAAAAGGATTACCCAGGCTTGCTCTATGATGATACCTGACATGCTAGGAATAACAAACTATATTTTCCTGAAATCACATACTACAGTCTTGAAAAAAAAAAAAAAAAATTAAAAAAACAAAACAAAACAATGAAACAATGTAAAACACTGGATGATTTAGTTCAAGACAAACTGCATATGGAACAAAGAGGAGAGAGTCATGGCTGGAAAACTTTCAGTCATAGATGCAAATAACAACAATAACCACCACCACCACTACCACCAACAACAACTGCCTTAGATGAACTGACTACAACTATTCAACAATGAGAACAACAATAACAACAACAACAACAACAGCAGCAGCAAACCCAATATTTATGAGTACCACAAGTCTGGATTACCCTGCCAAAATGCCCTAAGGATTATTTCAGTCTGATATTACTTGTCTTCTTTTCAGAAAGAACTTTAAATGTTGTACTTCACACCCACACATTCAAATACATTCCTTTTCATCATCATCATCATCATCATCATCATCGTTTAACGTCTGCTTTCCATGCTAGCATGGGTTGGAAGATTTGACTGAGGACTGGCGAACCAGATGGCTGCACCAGGCTCCAATCTGATCTGGCAGAGTTTCTACAGCTGGATGCCCTTCCTAACACCAACCACTCCGAGAGTGTAGTGGGTGCTTTTACGTGCCACCAGCACAAGGGCCAGTCAGGCGGTACTGGCAACGGCCACACTCAAAATGGTGTTTTTTACGTGCCACCTGCACAGGAGCCAGTCCAGCAGCATTGGCAACGACCTTGCTCAAATGTTTTTTCATGTGCCAGTAAGGCAACGCTGGTAACGATCACTCTCAAATGGTGCTATTTACGTGCCACTGGCACGGAATCCAGACAGCTGCTCTGGCAATGATCACACTCGGACGGTGCTGTTAGCGCTCCACTGGCACAGGTGCCAGTCATCGAATTTGGTTCAATTACGATTTCGATATAAAAAAAGTCAAACAGTGCTTAATCCTTTAGCATTCAGATTACTCTATCAAATGAAATGCTTATTTATTCATATCGTTTTGAATTAATCATGTATTATCTTGTAGCTTAATAATTTCAAAGATGTGACTATATTTTCAGAATGACGTTGTAGGACAGGTATGAGACCAGATTTGGCCAGCTAGAATATTTGGACTGGACACGGCTGGATTAAATGCTAATGGATTAATATAATGTGTAATATTCATTCATATTAATTTAAGCTGACATTTTGTTGTTTCACTTTAATAGAAATATACTTATATGTTCATCTGAGTCTTTATATACAGGGTGTCCACAAAGTCTGGGTACATGGAGTAAATAAAATTATAAGATAAACAATTAAATATAAGAAATAATAATTTCTTAAAGTATGTGTTAATCCCCATGTGGATGCATGGAGTAAATAAAATCATAACATAAACAATTAAATATAAGAAATAGTTTCTTAAAGTACATGTTAATCCCCATGTGGGTACATGGAGTAAATAAAATCATAACATAAACAATTAAATATATGAAATAATAATTTCTTAAAGTATGTGTTAATCCCCATGTGGGTGCATGGAGTAAATAAAATCATAACATAAAGAATTAAATATAAGAAATAATAATTTCTTAAAGTATGTGTTAATCCCCCATGTACCCAGACTTTATGGACACCCTGTATATATATATGATTTTCAGGAATTGTAACACCAGTGCTTTGAGAGAGTCATCTACACCGCATCAAATTGCAGCCTACTGGCAAACAAGCAAAGAACATACACTGAGTATGCATGTTTGATAATTTTTACAACACCAGCACTGCTTCTAATTCATATTTGAATGTATATATATATATATATATATAATCAAATGAATAATAAGACAGTGGATAAATGTTAGCTCATTACAGCTGTTTCTTACGTATTTTTTAAAAGAAGAATAAGAACATTACTTTATTACAAAAATCTGTAATCGTCAGATGAAACATAATTTTACAAACAAAAGAATATCCCAAGAATACAGCAGGAACATGGCTGAATTCTGTCGGGGCTAACTGTGAAACTTGTCAGATATCCTGGAGTATACCAACATACAATTCAATGTGATGCATGATTTGGACCAGCCCTAGGTGCTAAATACTCATAGGGTTGGATTTCTCTGTGTACACAACCGGAATATCCTATTTGATACTTACCAACCATAGGCCGGAACCACAAGTTGATCCAACCCTACCTGGTGCATATCTTTCCAAGTACCTGATTCTATCTGAATCCTTATATTACTATATATATATATATAAATAAAATTTAATAACAGTTTAATTCAGTTCTGGATCAGACTATTATTAACTAATAACAATAACTTTTATCAAATGTGCTGATTTACTGGTAAACAAATGGATTTGCGAATTACACAACAACAGTGACTGATCTTCATTGTTGCTTTATAACTGATAATGGATCACTCCAGTGTCTGCTCTGTGTGATTCTATCTAGCCAATTGGTGGCATACTATAAATTGATATGCCTTGATTCTTTATGAATCCTATATAACCAAATAAATATATGTAATCATCATTCAACGTCTGTTTTCCATGCTGGCATGGATTGGATGGTTTGACAAGAGCTCTTGTAATTAATGTTAAGAATAATGAAGAATTTAGTGAAATAACTGTGATATTTATTATTCAGCTGTTGTTTGGAACATAAATTAACATGAAACTTTGATGGAAGGCTTATATTTAGATTACTTTAAAACAGGAAAGTTTGACTCATAGAACCAAAGGCAATTTCAGGTGGACTGATATCAAAATGATTAAATTAAACAAACTGAAGCCCCTTGTTCTCTTAATTGGAACGATGGAGCCAATATCAACTCATTATTAAAAGAAACGGCAAAGAAAGAGTTGAGGAATCAGTACTAAATGAAGAAGGAAACTTTAACTCTTGAGCATGCAGATTATTCTCTGAAATGTAATTCTTATTTATTCACATCTTGTAGCTTCAAAATTTTGATGATGTGATTCCTGATTTTTTGAATGACACTGTAGGATAGGTGTGAAGCCAGATCTGACCAGGTTGAGCATAAAATAGGTAGAATACTTGGGCCAGATCTGACGAGTTTAAATGTTAAAGGGCTAAAAGAATATTGATTTAAATAACTATGGATAATTAGACTATATATTCTTAATAAATCCTATTTTCCTAAAAATTTGATCCTTGGTATTTCAGTTCCAACCATTTGTAGACTGTAGGAGACTTTTGTTCAGAATAATTGAAAATTTCAGAATCCCGAAAGAACTAATTGGCAACAAATGTCTATAGAGAACTAGCAACTCAATACTGCATCTGAACCTAACAGGAAAATTGAAATCTTCTGTACAGGAATATCGCTTCTCTAGCACAAATATTTCAGAGTAAAATATATAATGAAATAATAATCTAGTAACGTTTCCATCATGTCTGAATGCTTCTTCTTCAGAGAGGGAAGAAAGGTAATCTGAGCATAAGTGTGTGTGTGTGAGAGAGAGAGGGAGAGAGAGTGAGTGTGTGTGTGTCATAAATAACACAGTTAGATGGTGTTTCTCTTTTTTCTTTGTTAAGTAAAATACCAAAACGCTTGACTCTCCAGCAGAGTATAGTCTTGTATCATATACGTATACATATATATTTATTATTTAGCACCTGTAGTTTATAACACATCCATTTGGTTACCTGACATACTCATCTACCCCATGCCTGCATAGCAAAACAAACATAAAACAAAAAATTTTTCAAAGTAAACACACACACATAAATTTGTAGTATAATATATAGATTAATAGAATCGTGTGGCTATCACAGAGAGCTCCTCCAGTGGACCTGGCTATCATGCCATATAGTAACCCAAAATGGAGGAGTATAACGCATAATTCTATGCAGCTGAAATCCAGGAGATCCAATCAATGAAATTATTTCATGAGGAGTATATAAACCATAAAATGTCAGGAGCTATGAGAGGTGAATATATTTCTTTAACCACTTGTTATCCTTAAGATTACAGCTGTTTCACAGCCTTCATCATGTAATAATAATTTCAGGGTATAACAAATTATTTTACATGTATGCACCAATTGTATTGTACAATGTGTAGCATGTATATTAGTACAGGCATGTAAAATAATTTATTATACACTGAAATTATTATTACATGATGAAGGCTGCAAAAGGCCATAATTCTAAGGATAATGAGTGCTTAAATAAATATATTTACCTCTCTTACCTCCTGACTTCTTATGGTATGTGTGTGTGTAATATAAATATATGTATATTTATACACAGACACACACACATTCATACATAGCTAAACATACATATATATTCAGTGTAAAAATGTCAAAGAAACACTGGAGGAGTTTCTGATTTCTGTTTCAAACAAATGAATAAGTGTGTATTAAGAACTATTTTCCTTCTCTCTCATTCATAAATCCAAACACACATACACACACACACATGCACAATTCTTTTTTGGAATGGTTAATCTCAAAGCAAATAAAGCTTTAAATAATATTGTGTAAATACTGGGTTTAAAAAGAAAAAAAACTCTTTGGATTGAAACCACATCTCCTGCAAAGATGACAGATGTCCTACCATTGGACCAAACCATTTCTTTGAATAATTTTTCTATCCAGTTCAGAAACTTTATTCATACCAGAGATAATTGTATGTTGTTGACATCATAAGAATTTATAAACTTTCAAGAGAGAACATACATATACATCAATTCGAAATGAAATAATGAGCAAGTAATGTTTCCATGAGGTCAAAATGCTTCTTTTTCAGACAACAAATAACTAATTACCCTTTATTAACACATTGATAGTTTTAAACAAATCAGCCATGTTATTTTATTACGGTGGTGTTGCTGTTGTTAATGCTGTTGGTATGAATGGACAGTAACATTTGTGTATTCTAAACCTGGGGATTACTCAGAAATGGGAGGATGGACGGGAAGGATGGAGGGGATTGGTGGCAGGGAAAGACGACAAAAATCCCAAATAACACTTTAATGAATTATGATCACAATAAAGGAATGATCAATACCGTGGAACTAGCAGCAATGCTGCATTAATATCTCATGGAACTAACACTGCTGTAACATGAAGGCCCTGCTTCATTGGACAATAATGATCAGGTTGAGGGAGAGGAAGAGGCTGGTCGATGAATAAGTACTGGTTACATACTAAGGTTGATTCAACCGATTATAGGCGATAACCTCTTTGACTAAATAGTAAGAAAAAAAAAGAAAAGAAAAACTTCATCATCATCATCATCACTGCATCAAATGAAACTAAACTGATTGTTGGCCACCCAGCAGTAGATAATGCATAATACACCTGGTTTATCATCATCAACATTTAACACACACACACACATATATATATATATATATATATATATATATATGTGTGTGTGTGTGTGTATATATATATATACACACACACATAAATATATGTGTGTATATATAGATATACACACACACACACATGTATATATACAATACATATATTTATAAACACACATGCCTACAAATATATACATGCATATATATATATCTACATATAAATATATCCACAAATACATACATATCTATGTATATATACATGCATATCTACATATACAGACATACATATCAACATATACATACATACATATATCTACACACACACACACACTGAAGTGATTTCTTCTAGCTTTCTCTAAGCCTATAAAATTATTTGAGCAAATTATTTTTATTGTATAATTATTATCAATTTTATTATATAATTTTTCAATTATATAATTGTTTATCATCACCACTATCATCATCGTCATCATCATTATTATTGTCACCACATTTGTCAACAGACATTATTTAGAAATAAGGGTTCGGGGTGGATGGGTGGGTGGGTAATTGTGTTATATACATTTTCATAGTAATACTGCCGAGAAGTCAAAAACGAAAATTGGTTGATTCAAGTCACAGGAAATGGTCTTTAGGGGGAAATAAAAAATAGAACATTAAAAAAAAAAAAAAAAAAAAAAAATTACTAAAAACACCCAACAACAACACCCCTCTTCCCCTGAAATGTTCTGATGTATTGATGCATCGAATTAAATATTTCGTAAATCTATTGGAAGATGTTGTTGTTGGTATTGTTGATAAAGAGTTGTTGTTGATAGGAAGAAGTGGGCAGAGCGGGGTGGCAGAGCGGGGAGTCAGAGCGAGAAAGAGAGAGGGGGGAAAGAGAGAGAGAGAGAGAGAGAGAGGAAAATTCTGAATGGTACACCTCGCTTTCATTATTCTATTATAAATATGTGTGTGTGTGTGTGTGTATGTAGAAAAAAGTGAAAGAAGTACAGTGAACTTGCTGTGAAGAGGGGAATATCCAATGTTTCAGATTCAATCCTTTGTCAGGGGGCAGAGAAAAAGAGAAGAAAAAAAGAAAATGTTCTCTTTCTCTTCTCTTTTTCTCTGCCCACTGACAAAGGATTGAATCCGAAACGTTGGATATTCCACTCTTCACAGCAAGTTCACTCTACCCCTTTCACTTTTTAAAATATTTTTTCAAGTCTTGCCGATGCAGTGCTACTAGATTGCCTGATAATTATATATATATATATACACACACACATATAAACATATATATATATATGTGTGTGTTTAGAGATATCCAGTTATCTATCTACCTATATGTATGTATGTATGTATGTATGTATGTATGTGTATATATATATATATATATATATATATATATATATATGTATATATTTCAATCATCATCATCACATACACATATTATATTTATGCTTTAAGCTAAAGTTTCCTTTTCCTCATTACTCAAAATTCTGAGTAGATTGACATAGGTATAAACTTCAGATTATGTACTGAGAACATTACCCATTCATAAATTCAAAAAACACATACATATATACATATACACATATGTGTTTATATATATGTGTATATATACATATGTGTTTATATATAAATATACGTATGTATGAATGCGTGTGTGTGTATATATAATGAAGCCAAACCAAGTAACGATATATTAATTACATTTAATATGTATGTTTCAGATCATTGTGCTATAGATAAAAAGAAATTCATCTCTTATGCAAGATCTTCCTCAGTTAAGATATTTCAAAATATTTTAAAATGTCTTAACTGAGGAAGATGTTGCATAAAAGACGAAGTTCTTTTTATCTACTGCCCAATGATCTGAAACACACATATTAAATGCAATCAAAATATCATTACTCGTTTTGAATTCATTATTATACATTATACAACACCATGTCAGTACAAGTTAGTCAGTCCTTACTCTTTTTACATGGGTACCCTAACAAGGATTTGGAGTGGTTCGTTTTACTCGAGTCGAGTCAGGAAATTTTGGAAATGTGCATCATTTCTAAGAATAACATGAAATGCTTTTACATATATATATCATTAATAAATGGCAGAAGTTACAAAGTAATTGAAGGGCTGAAAGTTTTGTGCATTGGTATACTTATGAAACTGAAACCAGTTTGATAAGTGCCAATGCATTAGACTCTTAACCCTTGAGCCATTCTGTAACTTCTGCTGCTGCTGATTATCACATATATATATATATATATTCCTGGGTTCAGTCCCACTGCATGGCACTTTGGGCATGTGTCTTCTACTATAGCCTCGCACCGACCAAAGCTTTGTGAGTGGATTTGGTAGATAGAAACTGAAAGAAGCCTGTTGTATATATATATGTCCATGTGTGTCTTTGTGTTGGCATGTTTACGTTTCTGTAACTTAGCAGTTTGGTAAAGAGACCAATAGAATCATTACTAGGACTTAAAAAAAAAAAAGTCTTGGTGTCAAATTGTTCGACAAAAACACTTCAATGTGGTGCTCCAGCATGGCCACAGTAAAATGATTTAAATAAATATAAGAATAAAAGAGAAAAAAGAATATATATACATATATAATTACACATACACACAGAGTCTCATATCAGCTAGTTGGGTGATAGCCCTCAGATGGTGTGAAGAAGTATTTTCAATTCAACATTTAACCCAACAAATTCTACAAGATGGAAACAAACACAGGCCTAGTCTCAAGAGACACAATGGCAATGGAAGTTGAAGAGACAAACCAATTCACAGCACTGTCAAGAAAAAATACATTTTTTTTTTTATTATTAAAACATATCTGAAGACAGCCAGTTGATATGAAACTAGAGTAGTGACTTTTATGAAACAATATTGAACCTTTATGACATAGAATACCATATTTTCTGGCACAGAAGTTGATGGAACAGTATATTGAACTGGTACTCTGTTAGTTACGACGATGAGGGTTCCAGTTGATTTGAACAACAGAACAGTCTGCTTGTAAAACTGATGTGCAAGTGGCTGAGCACTCCACAGACATGTGTACCCTTAACATAGTTCTCAGGGAGATTCAGCATGACACAGTGTGACAAGGCTGGCGGCCCTTTGAATTACTTGCTCAACTGATTTTTGGCAGCTGAGTGGCCCGGAGCAACGTAAAATAAAGTGTCTTGCTGAAAGACACAACGCGCCACCAGTTTTCAAACTCATGAACTTACAACCGTGAGCCAAATAACCTAACTGCTAAGCTACATGTCTTCACATGTAATTAGTAGTGAAAAGTGAAAACACATTCAAACATAGTCACTATTGTTCCAAATCTTGTTGCATTTCACATGGAATTTTTGGCCTTCCAAACTCATCTTGGTATATAAGTTGACCTGCATCTTTTTGGTCGTAGCTTTTATTCTGATAAATTCAACTTGTATGCCAGAAAATATGATATCCTGTGGAGTTTGTTTTAGCCTTTACAGGGACAGTCATGCTGGAGTACCTCTCCTCTCTCTCCCTCATTCTGTGTGTGTAAGTATGTATGTGCATGCGTGTGTGTGTGTGTGTACACACATACACAAATATACTTATCTACACTCTCGCACATCATACCCATACATACACAGAACAAATGCACCTAGAATTTCAGACAGTTATATACACAAATGCAAATTTGTACAAATAATGTCTGCACACCAATGTATGTATATATCATCATCATCATCATTGTTTAATGTCTGCCTTATATATATGTGTGTGTGTGTGTGAGTGTGTATCTCCACAGTTTTATAGCATCCAGATTATTCTAAAGTTTAGTAGCATTTTTGCTCGGAATATTTAATAAACATGCTAATGTATGTATGTAGTTATGTAGATGTATGAATGTGTGTGTGTGTGTGTGTGTGTCAATTTACAAATGTATGTGTTGAGGTAGGAGTGTGTGTGTGCATGTAAAGTGTGTGTAGATGCATGAATGTGCATGTCAATATGTATGTTGAAGAAGTGTGTGTGTGTGTGTAAAAGGTGGTGGTGATTATATGATAGTGTTAGTGGGAATGTGTGTTGGTGGTGGTTGTATTTCTGCCGTTATGTTAGATTTAATCAAGGGAGAGCGGGAGAAGGAGGGACGGAAGGAGGAAAGAGGGGGAGGAAGAAGAAAAATAAAGAACAACAACAACAACAACAACAACAACAACATCAACAACAGGAAACTTAAATCTTTCTTCCCCATGTCATTCACATTACGAGTTAACTATTAACCGTTCCGTTCACTTAATTCTTGATCGACTTGGAGTACTATTGGCCTCAAGAGACTGCCATTCATCATCACTATCCTGAGCCCACACCTCATTGTCCCAGCCAAAATTGTCCTGAGCTGTGCTCGTATCGGAACCAAGGTCCACCAGATTACCAACGAGTGGTTCATTCTGTTTGACACTGAAGTCATTATTCCAGTCGGAGGCTTCGTAACAGCCCGGGACTGCAGCAGCAGAAGCAGTGGGGTTTTTGGGGATCTTATTTTGCTGTGGTTTTGTCAACGGGGTTGTCTTTTTCTTGCTACTCAAAGCTGGGCTTTCTAGAGTGGAAGCTGACTTGGTAGACGAAGCAGGTGAGGTGGAGCCCTTTGTGCCACCCATTTGCCAATCGTCCCAATCGGAAATAAAATCTGACTTCTTGGACGGCGTTTTACTGGCCCCTGTTTTCGGGCTGTCATTATCCAGCTGCCCAGCGTTCAGCCATTTCTCCAGCTCGTTCATCTCATTCTTTTTTGCAGCAGCATTAACTGCAGGGTTGTCTTGTGAAATGTCTGTTAGAGGGCTTTGGGCCTTTGTGCTGCCACTATTGCTGCTAACATTGCTTTCTCCGGGATGCCAGTCTCCAGCGCCCCAGCTTCCCCAAGAATCTTCATCATCTGACAACAACCGGTTCTTGCTGGGATCCCTAGAAAATAGAAAATAAAAAAAAAAATATTAGAAATTATTATTTCCCTTGTATATACTCTTTTACTTGTTTCAGTCATTTGACTGCGGCCATGCTGGAGCACCGCCTTTAGTCGAGAAAATCGACCCCAGGACATATTCTTTGTAAGCCTAGTACTTATTCTATCGGTCTCTTTTTGCCGAACTGCTAAGTTACGGGGACATAAACTCACCAGCATCGGTTGTCAAGCGATGTTGGGGGGACAACCACAGGCACACAAACATATACACACACATATATATATACATATATATATATATATATATATATATATATATACACATACATATATACGACGGGCTTCTTTCAGTTTCCGTCTACCAAATCCACTCACAAGGCTTTGGTCGGCCCGATGCTATAGTAGAAGACACTTGCCCAAGGTGCCATGCAGTGGGACTGAACTCGGAACCATGTGGTTAGTAAGCAAGATACTTACCACACAGCCTAATTGATATTAGACATTATAATCCTATGAGTTTAACCAATCATATGATGGATAACTTTAAGTATACTTTTGCCATCATGGGTAATACCAGGAAAATACAGCATACATGCAATAATTATGATTTAACTTTGTGAGGGCACATGGCTTTGTGGCTAGGGTGTTTGTTTCACAATTGTAAGGTCATGAGTTTGATTCCCAGTGGCACATTGTGTCCTTGAGCAAGACACTTTATTTCATGTTGCTCCAGTCCACTCAGTTGGCAAAAATGAGTTGGACATGTACTTCAAAGAGAGAGAGAGAGAGAGAGAGAGAGAGAAAGAGAGAGAAAGGGAGTACTAAGTGCCTTTTTTTGTGGAACTTCCACAACTGAGATCACTAAGTAACTTGCTAAACAAAAAAAGCTCCCTTGATTGAACGGAGGTGTGATAGAGAGAGAGGTAGAGCGGAGAGTAGAGAAGGTTGTGAATACATATTCCACACAACTAAATGGTCATCTCAAACTACATTTACAAAGAAGATAATTTGCATTGGCGAATAACAAAGCTGCAGTATATTAAATTACAGTTATGTGCAAATATTGCTGTAGAGTCATTTAAAACTAATTTTTAATTCAGTTTTTTTTTAAACAAAGGCTACAAACGTTATATGCAGGTATGGCCAGTGGGCACAGGTAGGGTTATGTGGTTAAGAAAGCTTGTTCAGCAGCCATGTGGTTTCAGGTTCAGTCCCACTGCAGGGAAACTTGAGCAAGTGTTTTCTACTACAGTCCCAGACTGACCAATACTTTGTGAGTGAATTTGGTAGATCGAAACCACATAAAGGCTTACTGTGTATTTGTGTTTTTGTTGTCGCACACCATACTACTTGACAACTGGTATTGGTTTGTTTATGTTCCTACATTTAAGAGATCGATACAATAAGTACAAGATCTCAAAACAATAAGTACTGGGGTTAATTTCTTCCACTAACCCCTTCAAGGTGGTGTCCAGTATGGCCACAGTCCAATGACTAAAACAAACTAAAGACAAAAAGCTGACTTACTTTCCCTTTGTTGGTGATCCATTTCCTCCACCCAGGAGCGACGTTTTTTCTCCGGGGCTGGTGTCAGCAGTAGCAAGAGTAGTTTTTGGTTCTCCACCCCAAAGTGATGAAGACAAACCCTGCCAGCCTTTAGCGCTAGCTGAAGACAACTGAAAGACATAGATTGTATATAAATCAGGCATACATAAACAATAGACAACAAATCAACATTAATATTGGTTTCAAATTTTGGCACAAACCCAGGAGTGTTCAACTGGTACTTATTTTACTGACTCCAAAATGAAAGGCAAAGTCAACTTCAGTGATATTAATAACAGATAACGGCAGTGAGCTGGCTGGACTGTTAGCATGCCTGGCAAAATATGTAAACACTACAAAATCAGCACTCCTGCTTACTGGTACGAACATCATTCTGAGCCAGTTAAAAAGGTAAAAAAATGCCACTATCCGCAGGGATTTTCCAGTCAACACTGACAGAATGATCCAGGCTAATTGACCAGACATAATTATTAAAGACAGAGAAGAAAATACTTCCCTGGATATGATATTAAGCTGTGGGGTAGTCATATTGGGAATCTCTAATCATAAGTTTGCTCAGTCAACTATGACCTTGGCCTAAACAACAACGATAATGGATATTTTGAAGAAAAATACAGTGAAATTTAATTGACCCCCCACCCCCACCCCAGTACCTGACAAGGGGCCACAGAAGGGTTACTAACCCTTTTACAGTGGAAATCAGATATATCCATTCAGATATATCCTTAACCGCATGAAACATTTCTATATATATATATATCAAACTTTTGTTGAAGAATGTCATGTTTGAAACTATTTTTTGTTGAGACATGTCAAATTTATTGAGGCAACATAACTTGCAGAGAATACCAATTCTAAATGTTTTGGTAGATATTTAACATCATTACTGAAATACCTATGAAATTTAATTTCACAGTTAAAAGTTTAAGGGCAAAATTGACCATGCTGTGATTTCATGATATTTGTCACCTACAGCATTGGAATATTTTTATCTGTAACGTTAGAATAGAAACAAATTATTAACAACAAGAGCACTCAGAAAGCGCAAACCTCCACCAAAGCAACACCAACGCCTTCTCAACGATTAGTCAGAGATGATTTTTAAAATGAGAATATCTGAAATAAACTCAACTGCTCTCACAAGTGAGAATACTAAAAATGAACCTGATCGCTCTCAAAAATTAAGTTAAAAAAACAGGAAAAAAATCCAGAATCCTTGTCCAGTACCAGATTGATCTAAAAATCTAATCAGTACGTGCCAGTCACAAATCTTGTCCATGAACAAACAAACAAACAAATACGACTGAAAACAATACCTCTGCCTTTGCTAAGGTGGAGGTAAAAATATAAAAAAACATAAAAATACAAATCAAAATCAAAATAGAGACTTTGTGTATGTGTGTACGTGTGTGTGTGTATAAGCACGTGAGTGTGCATGTGTGTGTGCATGAATGTGCATGTGTATGTGCGTGCATGTGTACACGTGTATGTGTGCTTTTTATTTACAGGGAGTGAGGAGGGTGGCTGGACATACCTTGAAAGCAAAACCGCTCATGGAGGAGCCGACGTCATTCAGCAGTGTGCCCTCTTTCACCTGAAATGCAAAACAAACCACGCTAACATTAGTTGTCTCTCCCCCAACACAAAAAAATTTCACAAAAAACACAAACTCACACTCCAGATCACCCTTGGAAAGCGAGAGGTATATATCTCACTGTATAAATCAAATGGTTACATGCACCTTGCTAGATAGGACATTAGCTTATGTGTATTGTAATATTTTTTAAGGTATATATCTCACCTTGTGGAGGGGCATGGCCTGGAGGCTAGGCCATCCCACTCATGATTAATGGATTGTGGGTTTGATTTCCAGACTGGACGGCACATTGTGCTCTTGAGCAAAACACTTCATCGCTCCAGTCTCCCTTTTGATCAGGGGAGAATGTTGACCTGTTTGCCTAGCCAGCAGGGTATCATTATTCGAACGCTAAGATGATGCAAAACACATTCTGACCAGTGGTGTATAACAACATCTGATAGCCTGGTTGGTCATGTGATCATGTGGCATCTCACCGTAAAAATGAAGTTGAAATGGTGACATGCACCTTGCTTGATGGGACATTAGTTTATATAACATGTAATAAATTTATATAAGATTTAGTCTATCTTGCATGTTTCTTTAAGTAACATACTAATGATCTTCTAACAAAAAATTATTTATAAAAATAGTAAAAAAATTATTTACACAACTAATTTTAGATCATGTGATTGGCAGGCACCAGTGTAATTGTTAATGGAGTCACTCAGCAAGTGCCAGGCACATGGTTCCAAATCTATTACTGAATCTCTTTCTCAAAGCAAAGTGGCATTCATAAATGTCTAAAATCTAAAAAATGGCAATTATCTAATTTATCTAATTCATTAACTAACTGTTATATTTATTTGGTTTGATTTTTGTTCATCAGCTCAGAGTATAACAATAATAGACCTCTCTACTATAGGCACAAGGCCTGAAATTTTTGGGTGAGGAAGGCTAGTCGATTACATCAACCCCAGTGTGTAACTGGTACTTATTTCATTGACCCCAAAAGGATGAAAGGCAAAGTTGACCGTGGTGGAATTTGAACTCAGAACATAGCAATAGGCAAAATACTGCTAAGCATTTTGTCCGGTGTGCTAACGATTCTGCCAGCCTGCCACCTAATAATAATAAGAAGAAGAATGCAGTTTTCCTGTTTGGTAAGGTTAAACGTTGAGACAGGGACATAGTTTCAATACCTTGGTGAGGTGAATTTGCATAAGAAAAATTTATGTCACACTTTCTTTCTCTACCTCTTCCAAAGTACAAGGCCTTTGTATCTAGTCAAAGTCTGTCTGTCTGTCTGTCTCTTTTTTCATCTGTTTAGTCAGGAGAGAAGGTGATGCCCATGACCATGCATAGAACTTTGAAGACAAGTGGGAAGGGAAGGAGGGAAGATATCCTTAAACTTCAAACCTGGCTAAAATCACTGCAACAATGTGGACACTGTTAAAGACACCCGAGGTGTGGAGTATCAACCAGAACAAATTAAACCTACTGCTCAGGTAGGCAAGGGTTGGGGGAACCATAGTAGAATTTAAATTCAGAATGCCAGAAACCAGAACAAATGCCACAAGACATTTGGTCCAACATTCTTACATTTCCATCAATCCACTGTTCTGGATCAATACATTTTTTTTCTTATTGATTCTCAAATGATGAAAGGCATAATTGACCTTGGTAGGATTTGAACTCAGAACACAAGGATTCGGAACAAAGGAACAAATACTTTGAGGTATTGTATCTGACACTCTAATAGCTTTGCCAATTCACTGGATGTGATTTCATTTTAAACTATCCTATACAAACTGAAAGCATCAAAGTGAAACGATTGTGAAACATCAGGAATATTTCGTGGCCCTCCACACTACTGAGATATCTTGTAAGGAAGATTGAGAGTGATTAGGAATGCGTTTGTTAGTTGAGCGAATGAAATATTTGAAGCCAAAGCAAGTTTCTTGTCCCTGGAATACAATCTGAATAAAGAATCAGTTAATTTGACTTTATGGAAACAGACAGCTTTGAGAAAAGAGGGAGAGTCATGTACATATATATATATATATATATATATATATATACACACACACACATACCTAGATTTACGTGTGTGCGTGTGTATGGAAAGGGGAGAGAGAAAAGAGAAGAGTAATGGAATGAGGGGATAAGTCAGAGGAGTGAGAGGAAAAGAAAATGAAGAGCAAAAAAGAAAACAAAGAACAATGAAAGAAGGTGTAAGTCTGAGAGAGGGAGAGAGAGAGAGAGAGAGGGGGGGAGAGAGAGGGAGGGAGAGAGGGAGGGAGGGACAGAGAATGTGATATATGCAAGTGTATGTATGTGTGTGTGTGGGTGGGTGTGGGGTGCGTGTGTAGGTGTGAATGTGTGTATGTTATGAGAGTGAGTTTATGTGAAAGAGAGATAGAGGGAGTATGTAATATATGCACGTGTGTGTGTGTGTGTATGTGTGAGTTTATATGAGAGAGAGAGACTAAGAAAAGGGAAGGGAGATGGTAAAAGAAAGACAGAAGTGTGTGTGTTTCTGTTACAGAGAATGAGAAAAAGAAGAGACCAATAGCAAAGAAGTGGGCGAGAGAATATGAGAATACAGTTATTCCGCTGAACTCTAACCTTTCCTCCCCCACACCACCTCATGGTTGTGATAAGAGTGTATGAAACCAAACAGATCCCAGCGAAGGCAAGTCACAATCAATGACCAGCTCCGAACTAAGTACAGTTTGGAGACTCGTTAACAAAAAAAAAAAAAAAAAAAATAATAATAAAAATAATTGCTGGCAAAATTGGCATTCTGATAGAGAACTGCAAAACCCAATCCCTGGCAACTGCCCAGTTCGAAATATAAGAACTAATGTAATGGGAAGGAGGGAAGAAGGGAGGCACGGAAAAAGAACAGGTTTCAAAATGAAATCCAATGTCCCTTAATAAGATTTCCGTTCCTGTGAAATTGAAAATTAAACTACAAAACGCTGTGATATCAAGCAGATAATTGCAAATTTCAAAAATCAGAAAGCCATGTTTTAGAAATAGTGTACACACACACAAACACACACAAGAAGAAGAAGATGGTTAAATATTTAGGAGTAAAAAAAAAGGTTAGAAAAGGATATCAACACTTTTGTGGCTGTGTTTCTATTGAAATTCACCGTTGTTTTTTTTTTTTTCTTTCAATTAATTTTGGAAGTGATTTCGAAAATAATGAAGCATTTACGAAAATGACTGTCGTTATTATTAAGCTGGCATTTGGAACATAATTTTACATGATGGAAAGCTTTAAATTTAGATCATTTTAAAACAGGTGTGGCCACATGAAGGTGCAGACATGGCGGTATAGTAAAGAACTTTGTTTCTCAACCACATGATTTCAGGTTCAGTCTCACTTTGTGGCACACCTTGGGCCAACCAAACACCTTGTGAGTGGAAACTGAAAGAAGCGTGTCTTTTATTAATCAGATGTAATGCCTCTAAGACTACTAAACTGCTCCATGTGCCATTATTTTTTTTCTAATAGAACAGTGTATGATTTGAGGGAAATCTAGCTGCTATTTCTAGCATGCAGATGAGGGCAGTCATGAAGAAGTTTTCGTGGTTTGTAAATGGATTAGTGAAAATGGGAGCCAGCAATCTAGAATGAATGGCAGTGGCTCATTGGTAGATAAAAAGAACCAAATGGAAGATCAATAAGTGTCTAGGAAGGTTAGAGTTCAAACCATACCCATATCAATTGATTTTATTGATCTCGAAGGGATAACTGTTTGTCAGTCTCTCTCTCTCTCTCCCTATATATATATATATATATATATATATATATACACACACACACACACATGCACATATATACACATACATATACTCACACACATACATACACACACACACACATATACTGATAGTAGGATATAAAGAATGACTGGTTAAAAAAATACACAAACAACAATAACAAAAAGAAAATGGGATAATATATAGAGAAGCATGGCTGATAGAGTTTTGTGGATCACTGTTGAAGATCCATCATTGATAACATTGGTCTACTTGGTTGAACTTCAACATCAGCTTAATATGGCTGCCTTTTGTGAAAAATGATTTTAAATAATTTATGACTCTAACATTAACCCTTTCGGATTTAAGCCATGCATTTCTGACCCAAATATTCTACCCGTTTTATGTTCAATCTGGCCAGACTTGGCCTTTCACACCTATCCTACAATGTCATTCTAAAAATATACAATCACATCATTGAAATCTCAAAACTATGAGATCACTCTCTTTTTACCTTGTTTCAGTCATTTGACTGCGGCCATGCTGGAGCACCGCCTTTAATCGAGCAAATGGACCCCAGGACTTATTCTTTGGAAGCCTAGTACTTATTCTATCGGTTTCTTTTGCCGAACCGCTAAGTTACGGGGACGTAAACACACCAGCATCGGTCGTCAAGCGATGTTGGGGGGACAAACACAGACACACAGACAGACAGACACATACATATATATATGATGGCTTCTTTCAGTTTCCGTCTACTTAATCCACTTATAAGGCTTTGGTTGGCCTGAGGCTATAGTAGAAGACACTTGCCCAAGATGCCATGCAGTGGGACTGAACCCAGAACCATGTGGTTGGGAAGCAAACTATATATATTTAATTAATTTTGATCAATTTAGTTATTTCTTAGCTTAGTAACTACACATGTTAGTTTTATAGCAGTAGATATGTTGTTACATAGATAAACAATTATAAAGAAAATAACAATTAGTTTTACAAACAACGCAAAAAAAAAAATAATAAAAAGATAAAAGGTGATTAATGATAAATAAAAAAAATTAATTAAGGGTGTAGGGAAAACAGCAGGCAAGAAAGCAAATAAGATAAAAAAAAAAAGGAAAAAGAAGCCATTCAATAGTGTTTGGTTAGGGAGGGGGGGATACTTACTTTTTCCGTTAAGTTGGTCACAGTCGACGACATCTCCTGAAAAAGTTTTGCGTCTGATACCTGTGTATCAGTATAAAAGTAGTAGTGGTGGTGGTGGTGGTTGTGATGGTGGTAGAGGTAGCAGCGGTAATGACAGCAGCAGCAATGACAACAAGAACAACAAAGTCATGCAAGTAAACATAAATAAACAAATGAAAACAAAATGAAAATAATGAAAAACAAAAACAAAAAAAACCCCAAAAAACAAATAACGGAAAAAGCAGAAATAGAAAAAAAAAAGAAAAGAAAAAAATGCAGGTGCAATAATTACAGGTAAGTAGCAAGTGAATAAAGTTGAAGTGATGCAGAAATACTGTTCAACAAACCATAGTTGAATGATATTGAATGCAAAACAAGACATTGACAGATATAAAGAAACAGGGGTATACTTTTATATTTAATTGACTATATATATATATATACATACACACACACACATATACATACTTGCATATATACATACATACGTCCCTACATATATATATATACATACATACATCTATACATATACGTACATACATATATATGTATATAATCATACATATATATACATATATACATACATAACACATACATATATACATATATGCTCACACACATATATATATTTGCGATGTGCAAAACACATTAATTGAAGGCTCACTCAATAGATTTAAGTAAAGTATCATTGATTTTATTGCCACAAAAAAAAAAAAAAAAAAAGTTGACAGTGACTTCAAAATTTCAGCTTAGTTATCTTTGGCATATAGTCTGATGAAGGCAACTGAACCGAAACTTTGAAGTCACTATCAATATTTCTCGTGTAAAATGAAATGAAGGAATAAAATGTATGAGTATATGTGTTATTTCTTTACTACCCACAAGGGGCTACACACAGAGAGGACAAACAAGGACAGAAAAACGAATTAAGTCGATTATATCGACCCCAGTCCATAACTGATACTTATTTAATCGACCCCAAAAGGATGAAAAGCAAAGTCGACCTCGGCAGAATTTGAACTCTGAACGTAGCAGTATTTTGCCCGGCGTGCTAATGTTTCTGCCAGCTCATTGCCTTATGGGTATATGTGTGTGTGTGTGTGTATACATATATGTCTGTGTATACTAAAATGTCACGTAAAGCAGTGTTGAACGAAATATATCTGCACAAAGTCACACTTAACACACTCGAGAGCACTCATATGGGAGAAGACTCTGTGCTGAGAGACAGTCCTGGGAGAAACCTCTCCTCGTAGATGTTTGAAAATGTAGCCCATGCAGCCATATATATACACGACTGCAGGTACAAGTGCTTTGTCTGGTATCCCTCAAAGGAATCTGTCCAGATGTCGTTTGAGGGTAATAAGATATTCTTCTTTGAAAAACCAATTTTTAATGTATATGGTTGAGGACAGGATGGTGGTTATGTTAAGCACAGATTAAAACGTCATCTGATATGAAAAATAGTAAGCTTCACTGTTTGATATAAAAATATTATGCTCCAGCATGATCACAGTCCTCTGAACAGAGTTAGCAAGAGAATACACATATCTGTCTGTCTCCCCACCTCTCTAATATATACCTATACACACACACACATATATACTTGCAAACACACACTCACACATACCTTTTGTCTGAAGCATGCATGATTTTTGGCATCAATATGAATGGTCACTCACACAATATCAATCAAACTTGACCAATGATTGATTGGTTATCAGAATGTGTATTTTTGAAAGCAGGAAAAAGTACCAAATATGGACACAATGGAACTAGTTGTAACAACAACAGCATAAAAAAAAAAGAAAGAAAAGTCTGGAAATGTAAAAGATATAATGGAATGAAAATGTATGCAAAACTTTGAAAAGTTCTCGAACATTATAATATGGCAAAAGAAAGAGAAAAGTCTCTGAGTTAAAATAAAAACTGATGGTAAACTATTATGACCACACACACATAAATACAAGTTTCTTTCAGTTTCTATTTACCAAATACACTCATAAGGTTTTGCTTGGCCTGGAGCTATAGTAGAAGACATTTCCCCAGGCAGGACTGAACCCAAGACTACATGGTTGGGAAGTAAGCTTCTTAATGAGACAGCCACATCTGCACACGCACACACACACACAATGGGTTTCTTTCAGTTTCTATAAGCTATAGCAATGCTCTGCAACTGGTATGCCACGAGATGATGCTATGTGTGCCACAGTTTAACCTGAACATAATTTTTCCCCTATATTTTTAGTTATATTTTTAGTTTAGGTGTGCCGCCAAATTTTGAAAAGAATATAAGTGCACCGCAAGTGAAAAAAGGTTGCGGAGCTTCGGGCTATTGTGAAAGACACTCTCTCAGGGTGCCACTAAGTGGGACTGAACCTGAAACCATGTAGTTGGGAAGCAAACTTCTTAACCATACAATCACACATGTTAAATATAAATTCTCAGTTTGACACAATGCCAGAAATATTTTATGGCATATTCAGTAGAGACATGAATTGAATGCTTATGTAACATATTCGACAATGTACAAGTCAAATTATGTTGCAACTATTTGATGATTACAGTGGCAAAATTGCATACTCTCACACAGAAATAAATTGACAATTTACAGGTTAACTATAAAAACTGCAGACATTAAATAATTCCAGAGATACCATCTGTATAAACAACGTTAGCTGCATAAATGTTAATATATTTAATGTGTGGAACATTAAAAAGTTTAAGTACAATAAAATATGCAGTTTGAAAAAATATGACATTATAAAAATCAATAATATTAGTTGATGGCTAATGATTTTTTTCTTCTTTTTTCCCAGAAAATATCAGATACAACTTCAAATATGTTTCTGCCTTATTTTGGCTTCATCCTCATATATAACTAGTGAAAGTATATGAGCAGGCCAGCTGATCTACTACCAGTATTCATGCAGGCCAGTTGATCTGCTACCAGTATACGAGCAGACCAGTTAATCCACTACCAGTATACGAGCAGACCAGTTAATCCACTACCAGTATACGAGCAGACCAGTTGATCTGCTACTAGTATTCGTGCAGACCAGTTGATCTGCTACCAGTATATGAGCAGACCAGTTGATCTGCTACCAGTATATGAGCGGGCCAGTTGATCTGCTACTAGTATTCGTGCAGACCAGTTGATCTGCTACCAGTATATGAGCAGACCAGTTGATCTGCTACCAGTATATGAGCAGGCCAGTTGATCTGCTACTAGTATTCGTGCAGACCAGTTGATCTGCTACCAGTATATGAGCAGACCAGTTGATCTGCTACCAGTATATGAGCAGGCCAGTTGATCTGCTACTAGTATTCGTGCAGACCAGTTGATCTGCTACCAGTATATGAGCAGACCAGTTGATCTGCTACCAGTATATGAGCAGGCCAGTTGATCTGCTACTAGTATTCGTGCAGACCAGTTGATCTGCTACCAGTATATGAGCAGACCAGTTGATCTGCTACCAGTATATGAGCAGGCCAGTTGATCTGCTACTAGTATTCGTGCAGACCAGTTGATCCGCTACCAGTATATGAGCAGGCCAGTTGATCTGCTACTAGTATTCGTGCAGACCAGTTGATCTGCTACCAGTATATGAGCGGGCCAATTGATCTGCTAACAGTATTTGTGCAGACCAGTTGATCTGCTACCAACATAAGAGCAGGCCAGTTGGTCTGCTACCAACATAAGAGCAGGCCAGTTGGTCTGCTACATGGCAAGTAAGTCCCCCCTTACAAATCAACTTCTTATTGTCTGAAAGCCAATCAGGGACACCCTAAAAGGTAACTTGACCTGGTAGTTATAGCAAAGTTTTCTCAAATTATATCCTAGATATACTATAAAAGTCAACAGGGAAAGTGAAGTTTGATAAACACATATACTATGAAAGATTATCCTTTAGTTTGATATTAAATTGTTTCTATATATAGGCGTAGGAGTGGCTGTGTGGTAAGTAGCTTGCTTACCAACCACATGGTTCTGGGTTCAGTCCCACTGCGTGGAACCTTGGGCAAGTGTCTTCTACTATAACCTCAGCCCGACCAAAGCCTTGTGAGTGGATTTGGTAGACGGAAACTGAAAGAAACCCGTTGTATATGTGTATATATGTGTGTGTGTGTGTGTGTGTTTGTGTGTTTGTGTTTGTCCCCCACAACATCGCTTGACAACCGATGCTGGTGTGTTTACATCCCCGTGACTTAGCGGTTCGGCAAAAGAGACCGATAGAATAAGTACTAGGCTTACAAAGAATAAGTCCTGGGGTTGATTTTCTCGACTAAAGGCGGTGCTCCAGCATGGCCACAGTCAAATGACTGAAACAAGTAAAAGAGTATAACTTGACATAAAAACAAACTTTAACATGCGTGCGCATGTGTGTGTGTGTGTGTGTGTGTGTGTGTGTGTGCGTGTACGTCTGTCTATAACTTTTACTAATATAAAATGGCCATGGCATAAACTTAGTTAAGAAATTGTAGTCGGTGACCCTCACTTGTCACTGTCACCATCAGAAATGCAATGAAACAGTGAACGGTAGCATTCTTGGAAACCATGAAACCTTTGAGGCTATCTTCGCCAATTGCAAATAATAAATAAAATATTCAACAAGGACAACATTAAGAACTGTTAACATTAATTGAGAACACTAGGTCATTATTACGAAACCTAATTAAAACAGTATAATGTGAATTTGGACAAGCTTGAACAAGATTTAGATTTTTCCAAAGAATCTTGAAAAGATTGTTGTTGTTTAAAAGCTCTTTACAATTATCAAGGCCTGTAGCTGACATCAAATGTTTGATAAGAAAAACACTAAAACTTGCTGTCTGGCATAAAAAAAACAAAGCAAACAAAACAAACAAAACACTCAAAAATTAAATACAGTAGCATGATGTAGGGTTTTTAATGACCTTTTGACATGACAAACATGACAAATGACTCATGATTAAGGAGATTGGTAGAATAGAAGGGAACCCAGAAAAAATTTTTTTTTTTTTACAGAGCAATATTGAAAAGTTTCAAATGTAAAGGGGAGGGGGAAATGAGACTGTGTCGCCATGCTTCTTTCTCTGAAAGACCTAAATCAAGAGAAATAAAATAAATGAAACAGATTTTAAAACCAAATTGCAGATCTGAATTGCTGCTGACATTGTACTGAGTGTACTACAAGGCCTTACACACACACACTATATATATGTGTGTGTGTGTGTGTGTGTGTGTGTGTGTGTGTGTGTGTGTGTGTATATCTATATATATATATATATAAATATATATGTGTGTGTGTGTGTGGTTGATGCCAGTGCCCCAACTGGCTCCTTTGCTGGTAGCATGTAAAAAGCACTATCCGAATGTGATTAATACCAAGACTGCATGACTGGCTCCTGTGCCAGTGGCACATAAAAAGCTCCCACTACACTCTTGGAGTGGTTGGCGTTAGGAAGGGCATCCAGCTGTAGAAAGTCTGCCAGATCAGATGGGAGCCTGGTGCAGCCATCCGGTTTACCAGTCCTCAGTCAAATCGTCCAACCCATGCTAGCATGGAAAGCGGACGTTAAACGATGATGATGATGATGATGAAAAGGAATGTATTTGAATGTGTGGGTGTGAAGTACAACATTTAAAGTTCTTTCTGAAAAGAAGACAAGTATTATCAGGGCTCAGCTAGTACTTATTTTATCAACCCCCAAAAGAATGAAAGGCAAAGTCAACCTTGGTGGAATTTGAACTCAGAACGTAAAGACAGATGAAATACCGCTAAGCATTTCACCCAGTGTGCTAATGTTTCTTATTTCTTTATTGCCCACAAGGGGCTAAACACAGTGGGGACAAACAAGGACAGACAAAGGGATTAAGTCAATTACATCGACCCCAAAAGGATGAAAGGCAAAGTCGACCTCGGCGGAATTTGAACTCAGAACGTAACAGCAGACGAAATACCGCTAAGCATTTTGCCCGGTGTGCTAACGTTTCTGCCAGCTCACCGCTTTAGTAATAACAATAAGGAAAATGGAGAGATGGATTCTACTGTTATTCTTTTTTTCTGTGAATATTCTCCAGAAGATGGAGGAATCGGGATCATTAGGGTTAGGTGTATGAATGAAGAGGTGAATACTCAGGACAGTTGTGTCAATAAAGAGGTGGCCTTTTGACTGAAGAGATTTGAGTTCAAATCTTGTCTTTGACACTATCCTGAGATGTTCACAAGGTGAAGTGATGAGATCCTCTTAGTGCCTCCTCATTTAACAGTAGGAGAGAGAGAGAGAGAGAGAGAGAGAGAGAGAGAGAGAGAGGGAGGGAGGGAGGAAGAAAGCGAGACAGAGACAGAGGTGGAGAGAGAGACAGAGATACAGTGAGGAGGGAGAGAGAGACAGACAGCATACAACTCAGTGAGCTTTAATAGAATGCTAAACTAACTGGAAAACTGATTTGTGGTTAAATGGTTTGCAGTGTTGAGATGAAATCCTTTTTACACAAGAATGAATGAATGAATGAATCAGTGAAGAATAAATTTAAAGAAGAAAAAAAAGTAACTGAAAATAAGGAAAAAAAACAAATAAATGAAACTAGGAAATATTTGAATCTTGTATTAGACATTTTAGCTTATTCAGGTGTAAATCTCTGCAACAAGTTTAGTGATAGCATTTAGTGCCTAAAGGAGATCATCCTCATTGTCATCATCATCATCATCACCATCATGATGGTCATTATCGTCATCATCATCATCGTCGTCATCATCATCATCATCGTCGTCGTCATCATCATCGTCATCGTCATCCTTTAATGTCTCTTTTTGCATGCTAATATGGGTTGGATGGTTTGACTGGAGCTTGCAAACTGGACAGCTGCCCCAGGTTCCAGTCTAATTTGGCTTGGTTTCTATGACTGGGTGCCCTTCCTAATGCCAACCACTTTAGTGTGTGGTGCTGAGTGCTTTTATGTGGAACTGGCACAAGTGCTTTTTACGTGGCACCAGTCAATGACAGATAATAAATGCCTACTGTCTCTTCTAATCCTTTTATACTACATTATTCACATGAGATGTGGAGGTGCAATGGCCCAGTGGTTAGGGCAGCGGACTCGCGGTCATAGGATCGCGGTTTCGATTCCCAGACCAGGCGTTGTGAGTGTTTATTGAGCGAAAACACCTAAAAGCTCCACGAAGCTCCGGCAGGGGATGGTGGCGAACCCTGCTGTACTCTTTCACCACAACTTTCTCTCACTCTTACTTCCTGTTTCTGTTGTGCCTGTAATTCAAAGGGTCAGCCTTGTCACACTGTGTCACGCTGAATATCCCCGAGAACTACGTTAAGGGTACATGTGTCTGTGGAGTGCTCAGCCATTTGCACGTTAATTTCACGAGCAGGCTGTTCCGTTGATCGGATCAACTGGAACCCTTGACGTAGTAAGCGACGGAGTGCCAACAACAACAACATTCACATGAGATATACTGTTGCTGTCCGGTCATGATGAAGAGGCACATCAGAAGAAAATGTTTGGGAATCCCTGCACTAGAATATGTAGAATTGTGTAAATTCTTTTTTTTTTTGCAACGTTGCAACACATTACTGGAGTAATTTCCAGTTCTCAGAGTAGAAAAACAACAGTTGGTAGGGGATCAATAGTGAGCTTGTTTGTCAATCCAAGAAAGCCAACTAGCTGATCCAATAAGCAATGTATTGATCTGATAAAGAGAGGGAAGTTTAAACATTTAGACAATGCTCTGAGTGTTTGTATGTATGTGGGAGAGGGAAAGTGAGAGGTACAGAAAGAGAGATAGAGAGAGGGGGCGAGGTATGTGAGTGGGTTTGTAAGTCTACATACAAATACTTAAAGCATTAAAACAGCATTGAATAGCATGAGTGTAGTGTAGTGAAGTGTAATGTGTGTGTGTGTGTTTTCATATTTGTGGAGAGAATGTGTGTGTGTAGGTGTATAATGAAAAGAGAGACTGTGTGTGTGTATATGTGTACCGATAGTTAAACTTTAAAACAATACTATATAGCTGTATATATGCATATACATGAATGTGTGTGTGATGAGTGAATATGTAGGCACGTACGTGTATATCATAAGTGTATAAATATGTGTTTGTTTAAGGATACATACATACACACACACACATACATTATATACATATACAGATATAAAGATGTACAATTACATAAATACATGCATATGCACACGCACACAGATATAGAGGGGTGAGAAAGAGTGTGCATGAGAAAGAAAGAGAGAGAGTGAATGTGTGTGTGTGTGTGAGTGTACGGGTGGTACTAGGAATGGCAAAGCGCTGGCAGAAACAACAGGGTGTTGGAAGAAATGCTTCAATATATTCTGTTTCTTCGAAATACATTCTGAGTTCAGAAGCCACTGATGTAGATGTAGCCATATTGAGGTCAATGAAGTCAACCATTGCCCTTGCATCTCTCCCCACCGCCGACCATTTCACCCATGTCACCCACACCCACCACCGCCACCACACTCGACCTCCCCCACCCCCGCGACCTTCATTACATAAGATGGTCCAGTGCCAAGTTAAAAGAAATCGATATTTAAACATTCAAACGCCACCTTTTATATCTATGCATATCTATGTTTGCATGTGCAATCAATAACCAGGCATTTTAGCATCATTATACATGCATACATAACACATACACGTATAGTTGGAGATAGAGAGGATTGTGCCTGTATGTGTATATGTGCAAGCACGTGTGTGTATGTAAGAGAAAGAGGGAAGAAGGAAGGATCCTATGTATGCGTGTACGTGTATTTGATATATATATATATATATACACCCACACGTTTTTATTACTATTTAGAAGTAACAGAATGACTCAAGGTCCAAGAGTTTTGTGCGTTGGCACTTATCAAATTATACATACACATATATATATACATACATATATAGAACAAGTAGAAAGATAAATTGGTTACATACAGCGTAATATATATACAGACACATATATACACATACATATACATGTACGCACACATATATACATACATATACATGTACACACACATATATATATACATACATATACATGTACACACATATATATATACATACATATACATGTTCACACATCACATATATATACATACATATACACATCTATCTATCTATACATACATATATATATATATATATATATATATATTAAAATCAAAGAGTATCTGTGTGTAGATATGTAAAAGAAAAATAGAAAATGCCTACGTGTATGTATGTGAGAGAAAGACAGAAAGACTAGCTATTGTACACACACATATTCTAATTAGTCCTATTCGTTACACTATTCTACTAGTTACAATAAAGTTAATCCCATTAGTTAGTATATAAAACAAACAAATAAATCAACCCATTGACTAATATTGATGTGTAAACCGGAGTTCTAGAGGCAAGGCAGTATCATGCCTCCATTCCATTGTAAGAGTTGCATAACCTATTGATTGGACACAGGCTATCAATAAAGACTTTGTTTACAGTTAAGATATGGCTGTGTGATCTGGGATTTGATCCTGCTGTGTGGAACATTGGTTAAATGTCTTCTACAATAGCTTTGGCTTGACTAAAGCCTTCAGAGTGAGATTTGATAGACACAAGCTGTCAAAGCTGTATGTATGTATGTATGTATGTACGTACGTACGTATGTATGTCTTTATTCAGTTTTATTTCAAGATTTCTTGCCAATGGAGAAAGAGCTGGTTTTTAACCTGGATCCAAGGCTCCTTCATTGGAATTTCAACATCAAAAACAAGCTATTTTTGTATGTATGTATATGTGCAGATTTGTAAGTTTTGTTTTATGTATGTGTTCTCATGCATATACCTGCATATCTAGACATGCTCATATATACTTAAATGATAAAGTTCTGGAAAGTTTTACAGATTTTTTACAGTTCCAGTGATGGAATGGACCTGTAGTCTTCGAATCAGCTTTCTCTTTTCTGGTTTTAAGAAGCCAAATTTCTCAAGATTGATATTTAGGCAGTGTGTTACATAACCCCGTGCCCCAATAATTACAGGTATAAACCTGAATTTGTAATCTGGATAGAATAACTGCATGTATGCATGTATGTATGTATGTATGTATATATACAGGGTGTCCACAAGGTCTGGGTACATGGAGTAAACAAAATAACATAAACAATTAAATATAAGAAATAATAATTTCTTAAAGTATGTGTTAATCCCCATGTACCCAGACTTTGTGGACATCCTGCAAATATGTAGGCACGCATACATATCCATTTGCTTCAGATGCCTCCCTTTTGTGCTTCATCAACTTCATTCTTCCCCTTGCTGATGTTGCTAAAACAAATATTCGAAGTACTGAAGTAGATATATAATCAGCTAAAACCATTAAAGGTAGTAGCCCTTTCCCCTTGCCCCTGTGTGGCTGCATTCCAATGATTGAAACCAGTAAAAAGGATAGAAGTAAGAATATGTCAGGGAAATCCTCTTGAAGCTATGGTATGGTCAGTTTGAAAATAGGGGTGGCTAAGTCAACAAAGCACTTGTCAGTTTTACAACTGTTTGCATGTCTGTGTGGTTAAGAAGCTTCCTTTGTTATGTAATTTTGGGTCCAGTCCTACTGTGTGGCACCTTGGGCAAGTGCTTTCTGTTACAGCCCTGGACTGACCAATGCTGACCAGTGAGTGAATTTGGTAGATGAAAAACTTGTGGAGTCCATCATATATATATATATATATACAGTAATCCCTCACCATATCGTGCACTCAGTACATCGCAGATTTTTCTGGCTAATATATGTAAATTTATATTGTGGACTCCTCAGTATATCACGGGGGTTTCTGCAGTCATAGGTATTTATATTTTTTTAGATTTTAATTATTTCTGTGGGAGGTTTTGGAATGTAACACTTGTGATAGTCGAGGAATTACTGTGTATACATACATACATACACACACACACACACACACACACACATATATATATATGGTCCAAAATGCTACAAAAATATAAAAGACAGATAGCAGAGGGAACAACAAACAGGATGTATTAGTTTGACAGTTAGAAAAATGGAAGAAGTCTTTGATGTTTCAAGTCTATGTTCTCCTGCAGAAAGGAACAAGGGGAGAAAACAGTTGGAAAGAGGTAAAAAAAATGGAGAGAAAAAAAGAATGTGTCTATACACACACACACACACACACGTGTGTATGTGTGTGTGTCGACACATAAAAAACTATATATCATACAACTAAGTGGACAGGCACAATGATACTTGAATCTGTTGGCCATAAAAACAGCGTAACACTTGCAGATCATATTTCAAATGTGGGTGTTTCACAGAGAAGGTTAACGTTCTGTCAATTTGGACAGCTATGTGTATGTAAGATATTCTACCAAACCATGGAAATGATGTAGAGTGGGCGTACGGGTATATGTATACTTCTCAATTTCCATTTTGTTTTGTCTTGTATATGTGTTTTCAATATCTAATTATAAAGACATTTATTATTAGCTTTCCTTTGTCAAGTTTCTATTCATAAAAAAAATTACTTGTTTATTTATTATAATCGCACATGCATATTTTATTCACTTCTCATAATAAAACCACATAATATAGATTAATTTATTGTATACTATACAGTAAGAGCAAGTGGCTCAATATTCTGATTGGATCATTGAAAGTTAAGGGTTGGGAGTGGCCACAGGGTGGTTTTGTGAAGAACAGAATAAGGTAATGTGAGGTTAGGTTGTATGAAGCCATATGTGTGTGGTTACCTACCCTCTCACCAACTGTTACACACAGAGAAGAGAGGGGTGGGAGCGAACTTGCCATTTGTATTTTATTACTCATTGTTATCAGAAAATCATTTTGCGTTGCGAGTATTCTTTATAATTGATGCTAGATATTCAAATACAAAAATTTACTATTAGTAATATTGGCCAGTGTAACATATGAGTGGGGAAATACAGGAGAAGCATAAAATACTAAGGATGGAAATATGATGGTACATAACTTGCTGCTAGGACTGGATTTAGATGAAAAGGGGCCCTAAGTCTATTCACGTGCGAGGATCCTTCTCAAAAGGCCTAAGGCAATGTCAAAAATATTATACACTTTGGCTGGAAACCTCTAGATTCTGAGGCTTTAGATTCCAGCCCTGCCAAGCCTGAAGGTAAATCTAGAATTGTCTAACCCCATCAGAATGTGACATTATCCAAATGGAGAGCAGTTTCAGCTAGAAACATATTATTTTGCAATGTCAGATATCCTTAATTTTATATGTATAAGTGTATGTATGCACTGTGCATATATCACTAGTGCTTGCACCATAGCAAAAGCAAGCAGTATACTGCGAGGTGGTTGGTGTTAGGAAGGACATTCAGCTGTAGAAACTGTGCCAAAGCAGACAGTGGAACTTGGTGCAGTCCTCTAGTTCATCAGTTGATGTTGAGCCATCCAACCCCTGCCAACAAGGTAAAAAGGGACATTAAATGATGATGTTTACACACACACACTCATATATGCATATACATACATATATATATATATATATATATATATATATATATATATATAAGGATATATGTATATATATCATCATCATCATTTAGCGCCTGCTTTCCATGCTGGCATGGGTTCTTTTTAGTTGAGAGACACCTGTTGTTATTTTCTTGTTATTTGCATTTGTAATTGTGTATCATGTTCTCTGTTTTTTTTTGTCTTTGCTGTTGTACACATTCGCTTGCTTTCTCCCCCAAAATTTAATGCACATAGCTTAGATTCTTGGGGGCAGCCAGATTTGAACAGTCTCAAGTGTAACTGCCTGAAACTGTAAGGATAATTTGGTAACTTGACTGATGAGAGGAGGCTGCGAATGACCCATCCTTGTTTTTTCCTGTCCATCTTTGCATCATCTATCTGTCCAGATGTTTTATTGTTGTCTGTTGTGTTCTTGTTATATATATATATATATATCCAAATGGAGGGCAGTTTCAGCTAGAAACATGTTATTTTGCAATGTCAGATACCCTTAATTTTATATGTATAAGTGTATGTATGCACTGTGCATATATCACTAGTGCTTGCACCATAGCAAAAGCAAGCGTTAGGAAGGGCATCCAGCTGTAGAAACTCTGCCAAATTAGATTGGAGTCTGGTGTTGCCATCCGGTTTCACCACTCCTCAGTCAAATCGTCCAACCCATGCTAGCATGGAAGGCGGACGTTAAACGATGATGATGATGATGATATATATATATATATATAAAATGTCAACTTAGCCTTTCATTCTTTCAGGGTCATTAAAATATCAGTCCTGTACTGTGATTCTTCTCTCTTTTCTTTCTTTTCTAAAAAGTTGGTGATGGTCATATCTGGAAAGGGATGGGTTCTGTCATGCCTAAAAATGCCCAAAATATGCTGGGTGTCATGATGGCATCTCTATGACGCTGTTAGGCCTTGAGGGCACAGAGCCAAGGTAAGACCTAACAAATATCCTTGATTGAAATTATTTCTCTCATAGAATTTAACAGAAAGCTTACAATGCAAACTAAAGAATAATTAATTCCTCATACTTCGGGTAAAAAAAAACCCTTCAAAAAAGGAAAACAGTTATAGAAATATTAATAGTTTATCATTCATTGCTACTGATATTTTTTTTAATGCTTTCCTCTGTTGATTGGTTTCATACCTAAAGGGTAATAAATTCTTAAATGATGCATTCTACATTTTTAAGAAACATTCCCTCAAACTATATTTTCTTATAGCACAATGTTTTGAGCAAAAAAACTAAACTCATGTAGCATAAGAAAATAAGAAATAAAATATAAAAAAAAACAATTTGTTTTTGGTAAAATATAACCTGATGTCCTTGGTAAATGTATGAACAACACAACATCTCATTGTTTTTCTTTTAATACACAGACCAAGACTTAATGCATATATCAAACCAGAAAGCAATCCATCAATATTTATCTAAAGCAAATTAAAATAGACAAGAAATACTTTCAAAAAATTTACATTTAATTAGTTTACTGTGTCAAGAATTCTAATGCCTGATTTATTATTAGTACTTCTTTAAATGTCTCTTACTTTGGAGAAAAAAATAAGAATTGATAGGTAATGAATTTTCATACACATTGCATCTATCTATACACACATATAGATCTCTCCCTCTCTTGTATACACACACACATCATTGACTTCTAACTTCCATCTTTCATGCTTGCGTGGGTTGGACAATGTGTGTGTGTGTGTATGCGCCCATACACACATACACCTTTTGTTAAGAAGAGATGCATATATCATTGAAGTATTGTTTAACAGGTGGGTACATTTCTTGTTGCTAACCCTTACCTGTTTTTCAAGTAAGGGATCTCTTTATTTCACATGTCTTTGAAAGTGCAAAGCCAACAAATAACTTGTTGATGGCAGATGTGATAGCAACATCACCACCTGTAGCTGAGTGATTTTCAGAGAAGAGCAAATGTAAACAAACACAAAGACTCACTCACTCTCACCCATTCACTCACTCACACACAAACTCCCTCTCTCTCTCTCACATGCACACACATGTATATCTATGCTGGGTTTCTGTCAGTTTCTGTCTGAATACCAACTCAACTCTTGAGGCATTGGTTGGCCCATGGTTAAAATAGATGTTTGTCCATGGCGCTGCACACTGGGATTGAACCTGACCCTGAAACCATGTGATTGGGAAACAAACTTTAACCACACAGCCCCTCTCTCTCTTTCAATGTACGTGTGTATAATACATACATGCATGCATACATACGTATTAATGCTTGTTTTTATTTTACATTAATCTGATGGGCAATCTGATAATGGCTTAGCTGGGTGAAACTTCGAAGTCACTGTGAATAACATA
The DNA here is from genome assembly GCF_046866305.1 of Octopus bimaculoides. Lineage (NCBI taxonomy): Eukaryota > Metazoa > Mollusca > Cephalopoda > Octopoda > Octopodidae > Octopus > Octopus bimaculoides. The sequence continues at coordinate 18,367,571 of NC_142934.1, read as the reverse complement.
CTTGTATAAGAATAACATATATATATATATATATATAAATACACATATGTATATATGCATACATACAAATACACGCATGTACGTATGCGTACATACATATATATATAAATACACACATGTACGTATGCGTACATACATATATATATAGATACACACATGTACATATGCATACATACATATAAATACATGCATGTACGTATGCATACATACATATAAATACTCAAGTATATATACATACACTTCCCCCCCCCCCCGCCCACACTTATATACATATCTATCTAGCTATATACTTATACACGTTTAAATATTACTTAGCTTTCAGTTACGAAGTCATTAATTCTTTATAGCACTCTACATGATATCGTGACTTTACCTGATATTCAAACACTCCCTCACCGACCAGTGCGGAATAAAAAAAAAAAATCATGCTGATATAAATTGCTAACTCTGAAGGACATTATATAGACCTAGGCCTGCATAAAAACAAACAAACAACCCTCCCCCCCACCAACCTCTCCCGTGAAGATATTGCAATAATAAAATTATAATTGAGACAGAGAGTTTATATTGTAGGAGAGGTGCTGTTTCAGTCCTTTAATAAAGTACGTACAATTTACAGCATATTTCGGAACATAACATCTGTACGTTAATTATTTCTGTATGCAAATCATAACCCACTTGTTATTAAAATAAGTAAATAAATAAATACATAAATAATGTCACGGTGAAGTTTAAAATTACTAACCAACAATAAATCAGAAAATAAAATTTAAAAAAAGAATAATTTTTTTTAAATCAAAACAATCCACAACCTTGAAATACTAAACTCATGAAATGTGTAATTTTTTTTACTAAATACAGAGAAACAAACAAACATGTTGCTATTTAAAGAAGAAGCAAAACAGATTTTTAAGATTGTGGAAGTAGTGAGATTGCTTTGAGCTGAATGTATTAAAAAATGTTGTTTTTCTAAATAAAATATTTTTTTTTTATGTATATTTTGTTTTGAGTTTATATTTTTACAGGATTTGTCATGTTATTTCTGACAACTCTACACACTTTTCATGTATTAGGGAAACTACAGAAATGGTCTTACACCAACTGTGGAACTAACAATGCATTAACCACAGTAACTACAACACTTCCTGCAACACAACTATCATAGCTCCTACAATGAATTATAGTGAAACCATTACAACACCTTCTCCTACACTGTTACCACAATTTCAATAACACAGTCTTTTTCTGACACATCACTACGATAGCTTCCACAGGTGCAAGAGTGGCTGTGTGGTAAGAAGCTTGCTTCCTAACCATATGGTTCTGGGTTGTGTCCCACCTTAGGTAAGTGTCGTCTCCTATAGCTTTGGGCTGACCAAAGCCTTGTGAGGGAATTTGGTAAACGGAAACTGAAAGAAGTCTGTAGTATGTATATATATATACACACACTTACCTCTCTTACACATAATCTTTTTACTAAGGGACTAATAGACTTGACACTGTTCAGAATTTGGTGTATACTCAAAGCAATGACTAGTATCATTACGAAACCGGTATGCTTATAAATCTCTTTAATAACTCACAATAATGACTTTTATTACCTTTATTCCTACCTGAGTTCATCTAATTGTATATATATATCATTACTTTTCATAAAAAGCCTTACCTTCTTTTTGATTTCAAATGTGCATTTTCTCTTATTTTTCTGCTTACTTTCCCCTTATATTTCCACGTATAGTTTCTATTTTGTTTTTTTAACATATTTCTATTATATATATATATATATATATATATATATATATATATATATATATATATATTCAAATTTAGGGAATGGAGTAGGTAAACTCCAGGCTACATATGTTTCCTAGCTAGCAGAACTTCATAAGGAGTAATTACTCAATGAGGGTACTCTGCTAGCTACCCATCAAATCAAAGATACCTTAGTAAAATGAATGAATGTTACATTGTCATCAAGGGATTCCATGTTAACTTGTGGGAGTTTTGATTGAAAATGCGTGGAAAGCACAGAGTCTACACACACACACACACACACACACTGTCTTACCCATTCTCAATCTCCCATTCTCCCATACACTTTGCAACCACACTCCTAGTTCTTTTCTTCTTTTATTTCTACTAACCTCATATCTTGAAGACCCACACAATAGCCTCATCATCAGGAGGTTATAAGAAGTAGTACAGAGCTGATCTCAGGATATGGTATTCAATGATGGAGATGACAAAGGACTACAACGAATGGCAAGATTCTGTACTGCTGGGAGGGCCATCTGACTCACGCAATAAATGGATATAAACAGTAATAATAATAATGATAATACTTTCTACTGTAGACACAATGCCTGAAATATTGGGGAAGGGGGCAAGTCAATTAGTTTGACCCCAGTGCTAAACTGGTATTCATTTTATGGACCTTGAAAGGATGAAAGGCAAAGCTGACCTCAGCAGAAGTTGAACTCAATGTAAAGTCAGAAGAAATGCCACTAAGCATTTTGTCCTGTGTGCTAACGACCCTGATGATGGTGGTGGAGATGGTGATGAAAGTGATATGATAATGACAATCCGTTTCAGATTGGCTTTACAGCTTCTAGTGTGTGAACTGTACCTCAGTATAGTACTTCTGTACAGACAGAGTATTAGAGAGAGGAGAGAGTGGGGAGAGAGAGACGAGAGAGAAAGAGAGTGTGAGACAGAGAATTAAAAAAAACTGTCAGAAAATCAACACAACCATGAAGTTTGGAATACAGAATGTCAAATTAAACCATCGGCTGCTACGTCAGAAACTAAATTAATGTGCCGACCATTTGAAAGTCTTGTGTACTTAAAAACTTGAAACTACATCACATTACCAGTTAGAATATATATCATTAATCTTTATTTCAAACCGTTAAGATAGCTATCATATGACCGACTATAATTGAAAATTAAAATAAAATCAATAGCTAGGTCTATAACATTAAAAATCACACACACAAAAAACAAAATAAAACAAAAAGGCAACAAAAACAGAGGAGACATTAGAATAAAGAATCCATGAATGAGAAAATGGTATGAAGTTAAACCCAGTGAAAATACAAAAGAAATTTAGATTTCCAGCAGAACTGGGAACATACTTTGTTATACCAAGCAAGTCTAATTTTTAGGGTCTCTGTTGGTCAAGGCTGGTCCTGCATCAGCCCAATTATGTGCTCAGGTTTGGTCCAAGGGTTTTTTGAGGAAGACTGGTAGTTAGTCTAGATGCAAGACTTCTTTCTCCACACTACTGGTCAGGTATCTTCTACTATACACCTAGACTGACCAAAGCTCTGTGAATGAATTTCGTAACTGAAAGAATATATGTATATACATATATATCTATATCTATGTGTGCATCTTGGTGTTTGTGTTTGTTTCCACTGCCACTTGATGTCTGGTGTTGGTTTGTGTATGTCCCTGTAACTTAGCTTCAGCCAAAAGTACCAGACTTGATAAAAAAAAAAAAATAAAAAAAGCAATGGTGTTGATTTGTTTAACTAAACCCTTCAAGGTGGTGTCCCAGCATGGCTGCAGTCCAATGACTGGAACAGGGTAAAATAGAAAAGATAAAGTAAATAATTGAATAATAGCAGCTATTTGCTGGGGGCGGGGGGTAGACAGAGAAGGGGAAAGAAGCGATGGAACTAGTAAGAAATAAATGTTCTCTAATTACACATCAGGTATTTAAGCATGGATGTTTAAAAGTGTCTTGCCCGAGGGATATACAGACACACAGAATCTGTAGTGAGCAAATAAAAATAATTAATTTTTGCCTCCCATATTTGTGTGCCGAGACAAAAATAATTATATTTTCATCTTTAGTAATAAATAGTTAACGAGAGTTAACACTGCTGAGATAATAATAATAATAATAATAAAACTCTTGCCAAGCAGAGCCTGCAATTTGTCTGTTATTTATTTATATAGATATATTTTAAAATCTGATTAACAACAACTCCAGGAAAGGTATGAACAGCAGATAGTCTTATTTCCTTCTGTAAATTTGTTACTTTATGTATGATGGAAGACCCCCCCCCCCCGGAAAAAAAACAATACCCCCCCTCCTCTGCTCTTTCGCTTTTTGTCTCTTTATAATCATCCATTTGTCTGAATATATTTTTTATTATCCTAGGTGCAGGCATGGCTGTGTGGTTAAGAAGCTTGCTTTGCAACCGCCTGGTTTCAGGTTCAGTCCCACTACATGGTACCTTGTGTAAGTTTTTTTTACTGTTGTTCCAGGTTTGTTTGTGTGTGTGTGTGTGTGTGTGTGTGTGTGTGTGTGTGTGTGTGTGTGTGTGTGTTTCTACCTCCTTGTCCTGGCATCATGTGACAGTTATAGGTGAGTGTACTGCTATTCAAGTGGTTCTTCATTTTCAGTCTTCTGTGTTTGGTCATGAGGAAATATTATTACCTTACATGGAAATAAGCGCGGGTTGGTGATGAGAAAGGCATCTGGCTGTAGAAAATTCTACCTGACCCATGCACGAATGGAAAAGTGAACATTAAAACGATGATGATGATGATGATGATGGCATTGATATAGGCACACAGAGTAGTTCTATTACACAGCTAAAATACTGTTAGTTTGACAATAAATGAATAAATGATAAGAGAAATATTGAAACTAGCTACGTTAGTATGTTATCTCCAGACTAAAATATATATATATTGATATAAACACGAAGAATCAGTCTCTGCTAAATTACATAACACAGCTAAAATGCTGTTAGTTAGACAATAAGTGAATAAATGAGAAGAGAAATATTGAAACTAGTTATGTTAGTGTGTTGTCTCCGGAGTAAAAATATATATTGATGTAGACACAAAGCTGGAAAATATACAAAGCAAGGAAACAAGATTGCTTAATGTTCATCTCTTTCTCAAGGACATTACTGATGTAACTGAAATAAAATGGTTCCAAGATGGGATTGGAATCAAGACATGAACTTAACATGGTTTGCAGATATATGACCCTTTCCTTTCTACAACATGGTATCAGTTCATAAATTTCTGAAAAATGCATATACATATATATATAAATACATATATATACACACATGTCTGTATGTATGTGTGGAGGCGCAATGGCCCAGTGGTTAGGGCAGCGGACTTGCGGTCATAGGATCGCGGTTTCGATTTCCAGACTGGGCGTTGTGAGTGTTTATTGAGCGAAAACACCTAAAGCTCCACGAGGCTTCCTGTTTCTGTTGTGCCTGTAATTCAAAGGGTCAGCCTTGTCACACTGTGTCATGCTGAATATTCCCGAGAACTACGTTAAGGGTACACGTGTCTGTGGAGTGCTCAGCCACTTGCACGTTAATTTCACGAGCAGGCTGTTCTGTTGATCGGATCAACTGGAACCCACGACGTCATAAGCGACGGAGTGCCAACATGTATGTATGTATGTATGTATGTATAAATGAAATTGTTTTTACAAATACATTTCTGATAAAGTACAATACAATTATTTTGGAATTTAGTGTAGAAAATTAGACTTTGTTTCTTCATACATTTTGAATGATGTAGATTACAATGATGTTGAAAATAAAATTGACTTCTGAAGACAATTCTACATCCTTCCTTTCTGGAATAGAGTGAATTTAATATATTTTAATGAAATGAAATTTTCAAGACATAATCGTAATCTATGCTATCTGAAATGTATTTGTAGAAAATTTTATTAAAAAAATATGCCTTTTCCACAAAGTTATGAGGCAGATCATAGTGAGTAAATTTTCAGAAACTCTTCACACCTCCTTGACAAAAATTATCACCAAATATGCTGATATGATTGTAATCTATACTATCTGAAATTTACCTCTGAAAAATCTCATTAAAAAAACACGTGTTTTTTTGAAATTTATGAGGAAAGAGACTCAAATTGTGTGAATTATCCAAAACTCCTTCCAGCTCTTGAAAGAAAAAAGAGAAAAAAATTCACAACAAATTCTGATATAATTGTAAGCTACACTAACTCAAAAGGAGATATCTCTGGAAAATTTTAATAAAAGAAATACATTTTTCTGAAAATTATGAGGAAATAAAATCAAAGTTTGTGAATTTTCCACCCACCATTCCCACCAAAAAAAATTTCACAACAAATTCCGATATAACTGTTATCTATACTATCTAAACTCCCCCCACCAAAAAAAAAAACGTTTCTCTGGAAAATTTCATTAAAAAGACATGCATTTTTCAGAAAGTTATGAGGAAACAAAAGTTGGTGGTGAGCTGAGGGCACACATCTGTAGATAGACCAAATTCTTAGTCTTTTCTATTCTAAATTGCTTCAGCTCAACCCAAGCAAAATTTTGGATAACAGGCAAAACGGTAACAATGACAACAATGACGATGATGATGATGATGATAACACAGAAAGATACTGGATATAAAGATAAATAAACATCTGGTTCAGTGAAATCAATAAGAAGGAGTTATTAAAAATGAATAATAATCCATATTGCCATTGCAATAAAATAGAACCTCACAAGAATGGGGTCCATTGAAGAATTACTAAAGAGCGGAGGCAAATGCATGAGCGATTTATTTTCTGTCATATTTTGTAAACAACAGCGTTGTTTATTATAGCCTAGTCACTGGTTCACTGCATTTATACTAGCGAACATGACAACTCAAGTAGAACCAATACTACCAACTGTAATAATTTATAGGCTTTTCTCTTCTTGGTTTTGGGTTCAGTTCCACTGCATGGTACCATTAGATGAGTGTCTTCCATAAAAGCCCTGGGCTGACCAAACTTTGTGAATGGCTTTGGCAGATAGAAACTGAAAGAAGCCAGTCGTATATGCATATGTGTGTGTGTGTGTGTGTGTGTGTGTGTGTGTGTGTGTGTGTGTGTATGCTGTTAATACAATTAGATGTATGACTGCTACAGTTGAGTTTGGGGCTCCACAGAAATTATCATCATCCAGTTTGCTTCTCAATGGAGAAATATATTTAGGAACAAACGATATAAACTTCTGCTTATTGTAATTTCTCATACATGTGTGCATGCAAGCATGTGTGGGTGCCAGTTCTGATTGCACAGAGCTTTGATAACAGATATTCCAGCCATGACCTCACCATCTTATTTTCTTTTATGCATTGTATACCTCGGACTACATTATGCAACGTATACCTTTGTTTTCAAGACGATAATTTGTAAGTTGAGGAAATTTTGGCTGCTATTTCTCGTACGACGAGTGACTGTATATATATATAAAGGCTTTCTAATTGGCTTCTTCAATTAGAACTAAAGATCGACTCTGTTGCTTTGTGTCTGCATGTGTGGGTATACTTGGCGTTTGCTAGGAATGAAAATAAATGCCATGAACTTTCCGCAACCAAAGTATAGAAGAAACCTTCAGAGAAGTCCATTGTTGGAAGAAGCAATCAATAAACAATAGAATACTATGAAACATAAGCTAGACTAATTAATTAATAAATTAACTAATATATAAATAAAACTGATATAATGATGATTCATGATAAAACACAAACAAAAACACACACACACCAAACTCCCTTATTTACTAAAATGCAATGAAATGAAGTAACTGTGGTTTTGATGCTGAAGTGCCGCATTCTTAGTTCCCCACCAAGATTAAAACCTTGTAGCTTTCTAGATAGACCCACTTAACATAAAGACTGAAATAGGTACCTTGTGAAAGTGTCTTCCACTACAGGCCTGGGCAGCTAATCATTGCCACCTGACGACCAGTGCTGGTTTGTTTACATCACTGAAACTTAGCAATTCATGAAAAAGAGACCAATAGAATAAGGACCTGACTTTAAAAAATAACAAAAAAAAAATGTAGTGGGGGTTGATGCATTTGACTAAACCCTTCGAGGTGGTGCCCCAGTATGGCCACAGTCTAATGACTGTAACAAGATAAAAAATAGAAAAGCCATACATCAAAGAATTTCTGAGGAAACCGAGTCGAAGGAAATCTGAAGAATGCTACAGTAATTCATAGGGAAAGTTAAAGAGAAAAACAAAACAAAAGCTTTCTGCTGGAGAAAATTACTTTTAGATTATGGATCCCTTTTAATTTTGTCATTAGGCATCTTCACCAATCTCTCTGGTTCTCTGCCTCTTCCTGTTCCATAACTGAAGTGGATGACAGTAGGAAATGAATCAGACTTCAAAAATTTGCTGTGACTATGACTATTTGTGTGTGTGTGTGAGAGAGAGAGAGAGAGAGAGAGAGAGAGAGAAGAAGAGGGAGTGTGGTCTAAATTTCTGAGGAAGTTATTAAAAATATGACAGAAAACCAGAAGATATAACAGCCAAAATGTGATTATAACAACCAAAATGAGAACAATAATCTAAATATATTAATCTGGATATAATAACCCTTAGTGTTCAAACCGGCCGGATCCGGCCATATCCGAAAGCTCTACGAAATCGCTAAAAAAATAAACAAATCACGTTATTGAATTCTCGTAGCTTTGAGATAATGCGAGATGAAGCCTTTCCCGCCTTTATTAGCAGTACAATTCACACAAATGTCTAAATTCACAGAAATATTTAACCAATACAAGCATCATCATCATTACTATAATTTAATGGTTGCTTTCTATGCTGGCATGGGTTGGCTGGTTTGACAGGAGATGGTGAATCAAAAGGCTGCACCGAATTCTACTGTCTCCTTTGGCATGGTTTTTATGGTTGGATGCCCTTCCTAATGCCAGTCACTTTACAGCAAGGACAGGGTGCTTTTTACATGGCACTAACAGTAGTAAAGTCACCAAATAATTTACATTACAAGCCCAAACATGCAAAATAAATAATTAAATTAAAGTGAATAGAAAAACCCAATTGTGAAATAATTACAAACAATCAATGTTTATATTTTAAATATCTAACTTTACTGAATAATTTTTGATTAACTGCAGGTCAACCCTGATTCAGTAGACCTATGATCAAAGTATGTTCCAACTGTGACCATCCTATTTGAATATTAATGCAGTATATAGTCTTCCTATTGCCAGATGTCTATTTTTGCCAACCATCACTTGCTTTCAAACAAGGCAATATTTCCCCATGACCAGACACATAGTTAATGGAAGACTGGAAATGGACAGCATTATGATAGTGACCTTTGTTTACAACCATCAGGGTAAAGACTCCCTTTGGTCATGAATGACCATGGGATTGCACCTAGAAAGTCCCCCCCCCCCAAGGCACAAGTCTGGGCAAGACTTGTTTGTGGAAGACCAGCAGTCACCCTGTTCCCCTCTCCATGTCACTGATGCTATCCAAGGGAAAGGCAAAGGCTGACACAGCTTGGCACCAGTGACATCACAACTCATTTCTACAGGTGAGTGAACTGGAGCAAATATGAGTGCACACACATGGGTATGCACACACACACACACACACACATACACACACACAACAGGCTTCTTTCAGGTTCTGCTTACCAAATCCACTCATGTGGCTTTATTTTTTGTTTATTTTTAAGATTGCAGAGTGTGATTTAAGAGAGATTTGACTGTCATTTCTGGCTGACACAGTAACTACATAGATACTTCCCTGTTGGTTTCTTTATTGAAGGTTTTTTTTTCTGTCTTACATCTTTGAGATTTAAGGGAGATTTGACTGCTATTTCTGGTTAGCTCAACAACACCTAGAGGTTCCTTTGTTAGCTTGTTTATTGCTGAGTTATTTATTTCATCTTTCTTGGAGTATGTAGTGTTAAAATGACAACAACAACAACAACAACAACACTGTGTATGGCAGTGACTGCTCCTGTTACTTTAACATCACAACTTGGTTGCAACAATGCAAGAACAGAAGCAAGAGAATAGCATTTTTTTTTTTTTGGCTTTTTCTTTTGTGGCGTTTTCAAGAGATAGATCATTCAGAGATTATTCCATCACCAGCTAACTGGAAAAGCAATGTTTATGGCAGATCAATAGAAAGTTCTTTTGATCAGGAGAAAAAACAAAACAAAACAAAACAACAAAACAAAATAAAAAAACCCAAAAGGAAACAAAAAAAAAACCCCTTTAAAGTGGAAGACATAATTCATTGAATTGACCTTAGTGTATAACTGGTACTTATTTCGCAAACTGCTCTGAAAAGGATGAAAGGCAAACTTTGAACTTAGAATACAAAGCAGAGGTTCTCAAAAGGTAGGTCATGAATTTTTAGGAATATAATTTAAGGCTTTATGAGAAAATCCTTCGTGATACATGTATTATTCATAATTCTATTGCACACAACTGGATACAGAGAGCTACATGTAGTCCTCTGATCCACCTAGTTGAGCAGTAACCCCTCTCCAACCCTCCATGAAAATGTGCTGATGTAGTGACCCATTCAGCTTATGTCAGCAAGGAAAGCAGATGTACGATGATGATGATGATGAGTATGATAAATACAATAAGTTCTATCTGATCCGTGCAAGCATATAAAAATGGACATTGAGTTGATAATGATGAGGAAAGGAAAGAAAAGTTCATAAGGTTTTAATCGTTAACCCTTTAACTTTTAAACTGGCCATATCTGGCCCCAAAATTATACCTGTTTTAGGTTTAAACCTGCCAGATCCAGCCTCTCACACCTACCCAACAATACCATACTAAAAATGAACAACCACATCCTTGAAATCTTGAGGTTACGAGACAATGCATGATTAATTGAAAACAATGTGGATGAATAAGCATTACATTTGACATTGTGATATGAATGATAAAGAGTAAAATAACTTGCTCATGGTAATTGCACAAAAAAACTGTCCCCGCTCCTATCGAAAAGAAAAAAAAAACCTTTGGATTTTTATCCTGACTGATATTATTCATTATCAATATGAAATTGGTAGGCAATATGGAAAGAGAAAAAAAAAAAAGAAAAAGCAAATAAGAACTGTTTATATTTAGCCAACTTTATACTGATCAGAAGAATTGTAGATGAAATCTTGCAATGTACCGTTTCTCTCATCTCGCTTTATTATGTTATGCAACAGTTAAAAGATAAGGATATCTTTCTGAATTAAAAAATAAGTTTAAATTTAAAAAAAAAAGGACCCTCAACCTAAAAATAGTCTGCACTTGTTCATAATATTCCCCCTCAGACCCATTCCTTATCTCTAACCACCTGTCAATATTTTATACACTGTTGCGGCCTTTACCCACTTACATCTCCTGTTCTCTTGTCCCTACTCACTTCATATCTTGAGGGTCTGAGCTGATATTTCCTCACCATTCCTACCCCAACACCCCTTCTATAATGAGAGTAGTTGTGTAGCTCCTTTACAGCAAAAAAACTGTTCTGATCTGGTCCCTTCTCTCTCACGTTGTTAACTCCTTATCCCAAAGCATAACACCACCACCCTCTGTACTGTAACCCACCCCACCACTCAGTTGAAGGGGATCTTTGTCTTGCAAGCTGCATGATGAACTCACAAATATTGGTGCCACAAAGCAGTACCTGGTGCACACTGTAAAGTGGTTGGCATTAGGAAGGGTGTCCAGCCATAGAGACCATGCCAAGGCAGTCATTGGAGCACAATGCAGTCCTCAGATCCACCTGTCAAACAATGTAACCCGTGCTAGCATGGAACATGGACATTTAATGAAAAAAGTGATTACTTTCAAAAATACATCTGTAAAATTTCAGTAAAATGCTTTATTAAGAAAGATATGGGGAAAACAAAATTGGACACACTGACACACATAAACAGCGATAAATTGCAGATATAGTTATGCTGCCAATGTTTGCTTGATTGACAATAGATTCCATTCCTACCTTACATTGGTTAGCAGTAGGAAGTGAATCCAATGATAATGATAATGTGTTCAACTGGTACTTATTTTATCAACTCCGGAAGAATAAAAGGCAAAGTTAACCCCGGCAGAATTTGAACTCAGAATGAAAAATCAGACAGAGTACTGCTAAGCATTTTGCCTGGCATGGTAATAATTCTGCCAGCTTGCCACTTTAATAGTAGTAGTAGTAGTAATAGTAATAATAATAATGATAATAATAAAATCTAATAAAAGTACAAAAGCTATAAAAACAATCCATCACATGTGTTAGCATTGAATAACAAAGCAAAAATAGAAAGAAAAAAAATTATTGTCTTCCTAATGAATTTAGTAAAAGTTCATGATAGTGCACTGATAGAAGCAGGCTTCAGCATTAATTAGGTAAATGCTATGAAAGTGTAATATTCAATGTCCACTTTGTTTTATATAAACAGCAAAAAAAAAAAAAAAAACCCATCTAGATGCACGAGTTGTAAATCCTTTTGGCACCAACTCCCTTGAGATTGCTTCTGGTTCTATGGTACAAACCTCTTGTTTTAAATTGATTTATATTAAAACCTTCCATCAAAATTTTCCACACTAATTTATGCTCTAAACACCAGCTTGATAACAACAAAGTCCTTTTACTAAACTGCATTATTTTCAGAATTAACAGAAACAGAGATAATATTTTTCAACAAATATCATAACAAAAGTGTTAAGATAATTTTTTGGGGCTGTTAATTCTTAATATCAATCCAATTGAGAACACCTCTAGTTCTATTCATACAAAGCTGTCCATTTTAAGGAGTTTGTGTCTAATATAAAGCACCCATTATAACTGTATGTGAAAAACCTTTCGTGAAGTTACGCTTATTGTAATGAGAAAGTTAGTTATTTTATCAAATCCCTCAATAATTTTAATTAATTATCAAAGCTTAATTGAAACACATAAGCTGAGTATTTTATTAGAAATCCATTCACAGAAAGATCAACTTCATATTTAAAGAAAAACTAAACAAATGAAACACCTTTTTAAATATTCAGTTCTATACTGTTTCCATTTTCGGATGTCAATGGGTATCTTAAGAATAAAGGTTCTTTGTTTGTATTTAATTTGATACCATGTACAGAAATAATACACTGGATGTTGATTGGGGATGAAGTAGAATGAAATGTAATGGAAATGCAAAGGTTGCAAGAAATGATTCATCGCTCAAAGTGAAGTTACTAGCCTGAAAAAATTATAAACTGAAAAATGTTCTTAATTTGAAGATTGTATGTAACATAAAGAAAAGAGTTTGTCAAAGAGTAAAAGAAAAAAATGGTTTCCAATGGATGAAAATGAAAAACAAAGTTGCTTTATTAAAAGAAAAGTAAAAAAAAAAAAACAAATATCTGAAGCAATAAACATGTTTATTCCAGTACAGGATTAAAACATATCAGCTAAATTAGATAATTAACCAATCAAAACATACTCCAATGAACCAGGAAGATATCCTCATTACCAACATGCATACACACATACAATAATTAGTTATCTCCATTCTAATCAGATACTGGAAGAAAAACAACAACAAAAAAGAATCCTTCATGACTCACTCGACACCCACCACCACTGTCACCACCACAAACTACTTTAACAGTTTTGTAATTAGAAATTTGACTTAGTTTTGAAAATATTCTTTGCTATTTATTGCCAAGAGATATCTGAAATTGCAGCCAAGTTTGATAAAGAAGACCAATTAGAATTTGGAAATAGAAAGAGAAATAATTCTAAAAGGAAATTGGGAGTAAATTAAAAATAAAATTGCTTTTTAAATCAGCTAATATCCATTTTAAAACATTATATTTTTTAAAACCAATATCCGGGTTATTAAGCCAGCCGCTGTTAGTTTTGGATAATTTTCTATTGTTCAGCTTGGACAATCATATGTAATTTTGTACCTATGTAACACAAGCTTGGGTAGGCTGCCGGTACAAAGATTGCCCTTAGAAGTCCTCACTTGGCTTTTGACATTTTATTTATCCAGGGAGGGGAGAGGATAACCACTGAAGGTGGTGGGTGAAGTGGGAGAGTTGTGAGTGTGTTGAACAGAATGCTTTATGATATTTGTTCCAACATTGTGCTTTTAGTTCTGTTGTGATGAGAGTTACAATGCGCCCTTGCGAGAGATAGACTGGTCCAAGTAAAGTATAAATAGCAACAATCCAAGTGAGTTACAAGTTCAGAGTTGAGTGAAGTTTGTGCTAGTTCGGAGTGAAGTCAGAAGGTGTCGGTTGGTTAGTTCACAAGGAATATTGATTGTTGGTTCGTAAAAAAGATTTGTTAGTTCGTTACATTGTTTGTACTGTTGTCTGCTTATCTTATTTATTGTACGTAACAAATTACATTACAACATCTGGCGACAAGGATTCGAAACCCATGCAGGTCAGTTAACAAATTGCATCACAACATCAGACGATGAGGGTTTCGAAACTCATGTAAAATAATTTTACAATTTGTTCATGATACAACTATTAGCTTCCATAGTACAGGTGCAAAAGCAACAGAGAGCAGCAACTATTACAGCAACAACAACAGTTATTGGAGCTATATTCAAAAATGTCAAAAATGAGGTAAGTTTGTTTTCGCCAGATGGCGTTCCAAACTCGATTAATGAATTCAGTTATAACCCGAAGAGGGGATAACTTTTGCATTGTACTACAGAAGGTACAAGGAGATTTTTAAGCAAGATTGCAAATCATGGTTGGATGAACAAAGAGTGAGATTGTTATTGTGAAAATTAGCTCCAAAAATCTGTAACAAAAGGCCTTCAATTTGCTTTTAACTGACAGGAGAAGGTTCTCTCAAAATTCTAGGCCCATTGCACTTGTCTTACTTGGACCCTTGCTCTTGGCATGGACCTTATAATAAGCAAATCTTTTCTCACAAAGACTTTGTGAAGACTAATTTACTTTGATCTATGCTCTCTGAATTTTATATCACTACAACAGTGGCTTGCAATTCTCATAACTTAAAAAAAATATCCTTAAACCCATTTAATGTAGCTAAAAAGCTTTAATTCTTCTTCTTTCAGGCTATACCTCCAGGGTTAAGGGGTTCCAAAGGCTACATGATTCTAAAAGTAACCAATAACCCCCCCCCCCCAGTTCTTCCTCTTCAGAATGCCAATCCCACTGGCATTCCTTCCCTGCACATAGGCTTCTTATAACCATCAACATATTGACCTTACTGGTATCAGAGGGGCCTGTGAGAAGGCCCATAGCCTTTTCATAAAATCAGCAACACGAGAGTAGAAGCAGTAGTTCAAATTGCTAAAATCGTAAGGTTAAGATAGCAATTTTGTTGGCAACGTACACAATTCCCAATTATAGAAAGTAGACTTATAAACCAGGCTTTTTATCCTAACACATCTTTCTGATGTTGATTAATGAGGTGGAACTAGCAGTTGTCGTACCATAAAATAATTCAGCTCAATCAATATTTCTCTAGCCTCAGAAGTACTTCCATTTAAATAGCAACCTTGAGAAGTTTAAAGATACTATGTCTTTATATTGCCAAATGAAGGACATTTTATTTCATTTTTACTTCGTTTTATATATTTATTATATATTTCTTTTCTATGTTTTTAATAAATAGTGATTCTCTCTCTTTTGTTTGCAAGTTAT
>NC_142934.1:18312109-18347109 GCF_046866305.1 Octopus bimaculoides | reverse complement strand
ATTTGACTGCAGCCATGCTGGAGCACCGCCTTTAGTCGAGCAAATCAACCCCACGACTTATTCTTTGTAAGCCTAGTACTTATTCTATTGGTCTTTTGCCGAACCGCTAAGTTACGGGGACGTAAACACACCAGCATTGGTTGTCAAGCGATGTTGGGGGGACAAACACAGACACACATATATATATACATATATATGACGGGCTTCTTTCAATTTCCATCTACCAAATCCACTCACAAGGCTTTGGTTGGCTCGAAGCTATAGTAGGAGACACTCTTTAAAGTATAGAGTTGAATTTCGTGTAGCCACCTGTTGGAAACTTTTCTTCCCCACCCATTTTGTAGGGGTTATTACCCATTTTTCTGGGCTCTTTTCACAGTTATACCCCATTCGAAACTTGCATTAGTTTTTGTATGCAAAAAAAAAAAAAAAAAAGAAGGAAGACGGGCTTGTTTGTAGAGAAAATGTTAAACGTGCCTGAAAAAAAACAAAAAACATGGTCTTTCCCCACAACTAAAAGGCATGAAGAACTATGAAAGAAGGCGAATAAGCACTGGGGGTGGGAGAAAGAACAGAGAACTAACACACAATCATTCAAGAACTTCCAGAATAAAAACGTAAACACCTGAATGACTTTCCCTCCATTCATTACTAAATGTCTTTCTCTCTTCTTCATTGTTAAAAGTAAAGAAGCTGGAAAAGATCGATCGCATTTCAGTCTAATTGTCATTGTAAATGACTGAGGCTTTCCTTTCTCCGTTTCTATTGCTTCATTCCTTTTCTCTATGGTTAAGAGAGTGAAGGTGTGTAGCTCAGTGGTTAGGGGTATTCGGCCCATGAGCGTAAAGTCATGAGTACGATTCACTGTGGTGCACTGTGTTCTTGAGTTGTAGCTGTAATTCAAAGGGGCCAGACTTGTCACATTCTGTATGAGGCTTAATCTCCCAGAGAATTACCTTATGGTATGCATGTCTGTTGTGTAGTCAGCCACTTGCACGTTAATTTTACAAGCTGGCTGTTCCGTCGATCAGATAAACAGGAACCTCGTCATCGTAACCGACAGAGTGCCATTTTTTATAAAGAGTGAAAGAATAGGAAATGATCCATATCATAAGGCAAAAATGTCATGTGTTTAGGTATTTAGTATAAGCAGCGAAAGCTAAGATGGAAATAATTGCTATTCCGTCGTGTATTTGCCCTCGACTCATGCTCAATTTGGTAACAACAGCCTGCACATTGGTGTTTATCAGGGGGCTTGGACTCCAGATCTGCTGCTGTTCGGACCAGATTAACACCCATAGTGACCCTAACGACTAAAAAGAGTTTCCTGCCCCTATATAGGATCTATTTTCGTTTTCTTCCAACCACTTGAAGGTTTATCTTGCTCCAGTCCACTCAGCTGGCTAAAATGAGTTGAAGCTGTAATTCAAAGGGGCTAGCCTTGTCATATTCTGTGTGAGGCTGAATCTCCCCGAGAACTATGTTAATTTTTTATCCTTGGGTGGTAATGAAAAGTGAAAGTGACATCTAATATTTGCTGTAGTTGTCTTTGATTTAACAATGTATCTATGTATCAACGTTCTTTCAATCTATGTATCTACTTTCTCTCTCACTTCCTCTGTGTCCCTCTTCTCTCCCACTTTTAATTCAATGTATGTATCTATGTATCTACTTATCTTGTGATGTGATAAACATTTAAAAACACAAAACGAATGCTGTCACCACTCACTGTCTCTCTCATTCTCTTTCTCTCTCACTTCCTCTCTGTCCTCCTCTCTCCTGCTTTGCTACTCACTTCTTCCTTTGTGGTAAGTGTGACACACACCACAGGTATGGATGTACAAAAACAACAAGTTGGTGTATTAATATTATTGATTCTTTCTACTAAAGACACAAGTCCCGAAATTTTGGTTGGGTGGCTGGCTAGCCAATTACATTGACTTCAGTGCTTGACTGGTACTTAAATTATCAATTCCAAAAGGATGAAAGGCAAAGTTAACCTCAAAACATAGAGAGCCAGAGAAAATATCACTATGCATTTTGTCCAACAAACTAATGATTCTGCTAGCTTGTCACCTTAATAATGGCTCCAAATTTTGGCAAAGAGCTGGAAGTTTTTGAGAGGAAGGGAAGTCAATTACATCAATTCCTCAGTGGAATTTGAACCCAGAATGTAAAGAACTGAAAGAAACATGGTCAAGCATTTTGTCTAGTGTGCTAATGATTTTACCAGCTTACAGCCTTAATAATAATGGTAATAATAATAATAATGCAGGTTTCAAATTTTGGCATAAGACCAGTAATTCTGGTGGGAGGAGATAAGTCAATCACATCGAGCCTTAGTGCCCAATTTGTACTTATTTCATCAATCCTGAAAGGATGAAGGGCAAAGTCAACCTCAGAGGCATTTGAACTCAGAACATAAAGGGTTGGAACAGATAGCACAAGGCAATTTTTTTCTGAGTGAAGATCTTCATATTTATGCGTGGTCCAATATTCTAAAGCAGAACTGGAACACAAGGAAGGATTCTTGATAGTAAATGGATATAAAACAAAAACCACAATCAAGAGAGTATACAAGCAAATGTATGCATGTTTATACAAACATGTATGTGTATATATGTATGTGTGTATATGTATATTTATGTATTATGTATATGTTTCTGTTTATAAATATATTCACTGTGTGCTCATTTACAGTCACAGAATGGTGCATGCACATAAATGGTAAATTTTCTGCTTAGCTTACTTTTGTTCTGTTGTGCTCTGTTCAAGTGGTTATCTGTTTGGCACTGTTTCTCTATTCACCCAGCGAGGAAATAAAATGTGAATAAATGGAAGAAACACAATAATACCGAAAGATTGGCACAAAGACCTGCTTCTTTTACACAAATACCCTCTGGGAAGGGAGAAGGGGGTTAGAGTGGTATGACAGTGTGTAAGTCTTAGCTTTAGGCACTCTACTCTCTGCTTAATAATACATACAGATGTACAAATAGCCAATATAGGTAATCAATACTAATTTAATAAAATCAAGTCCGTTGGTTATATCTTTAAAAAAAATGAGGGAGGAAGGGAGAAAGAAAGAGAGATAAGATATAGACTGAAGGAAAGACAGATAGATAGAAAGATAGATATGCAGAAAAAGAGTGATACAGACGTAGACAGATAGATAAATAGAAAGAAAGTGTATTAAAGTGAGAAAAGAGTGAGGGAGGGAGATTTAGATATAAGAATACAAATAGATATACACACAAATATATATATATATACACACATATAGATAGATAGAAATAGAGGAACAGAACTTACAAGAAAATCCATAACTTATAAATACTCATTTGTGATAATGAAAAGTTAGAAAATAAAGCAACATTTTGTCTGTATATAAATTTCTTTATCACTCATATATAAATACACACACACACACACACACACAAGAGAGAAAGAGAAATTTAGATGAAAACAAAATTTGGACTATTTTATATATATATATATATATATATATATATATATATATATACACACACACACATATATATGTATGTATACATACATGAGTATATACACATACACATGCATGTACACACATGTATGTGTGTAAATGTGCATATACACATACACACTGTAGAAATGTGCATAAAACTTAAAACAAGAAAATGCAAGTGAAGTTCTCTATAATGCAAAACAAACATGCAACTGCACCAGTGCAACTATATAAAACAGAAATATGCACACATGCATGCACAAATATACAAATGCAAAATATGCATAAAGATGCAGTAAAACTCGGAAAACTCAGATGGCAAATCTTACCTTATCTCGTGTAGGTTTGATAACAGATTCATTGACAGTTAAACTAAGTTCCTTGGTCCGTTTGGCTGCAGTGCTAGCAACTTTAGTGGCCTACAAAACAGAAGAAAGACTTGCATTTAGAATCATTCTAGTTTTTTTTTTAATAATATTTAATTTAATTTACTTTTTTTTTTGAGAAAATGTGATTTAGCACATGTGGTGCCCCGTGGCTGTTAATACAAGGAAGATAACATCCCTTAATAACATGAAGTGGGATTAGGTGTTTAAAATTTGAAATTTAAGAAGAGGAAAGTAATGAAGTAAAAGCATCTCATTTGGTTTTAATGATGAAGAATTAGTTGTTCGATTAACCAATGTGACACATAAAAAGTGCCCACTACACTCTGTGGAATGGATGGCATTAGGAAGGGTACACAGCTATGGAAACCAAGCCAAAACAGACTATATGGATGCAACAATGTGTGACAAGGCTGTACCTCTGAACTACAGTTACAATCCATATGATGGGCTTCTACAATCTCCCTTTATCTAAGTTCATTCACGAAAAAGAAAAAGAGAAAAAAAATGAAGAAAATAAGATGTGAAATGAAAGAACCATATTATTACACCCAACTTAATCCTAATCCAGCAAACCTCTGATCAAAGCATTTTTACTATAACTATCCACTCTTTCTCACATACCTAATAATGTACCTAGGACCATATTATCCATTGTATCACTTTCTCATATGACAAGGTGAAATTCAGAGAAGAATTGGCAGCTATTTCTAGCAGGATAAAACTCCTGTTCACTCAACAGCCAAGATATAAATGTATATGTGTTCAGAGTTCATAATGGTTCGATAAGTCAGTTGAAAGAAAAGATGAAGTAATTTTTCCAATGCGAAGACAAGAAAGCGGGGGACTGACTAAGCTCTTGGCTATATTCGTAACCATTATTGAAGTGATGGCATAGTTATTGTATTATGTTTGATAATTATTACTATTATTTCAACTGAATGAACACAGTAGAAGAAACGATGGATTTCAATTATTATGGAGCAAATGGGTGTTATCAAGTTTTTAGGTGTTATAATGTTGAGTGGATGAACATTATTATGAATGCACTTCTCTATAAATTGTTTGAGTGTGATAATTTAAATAGATTTCATTGTTGTGGATGCTTGGTAAAAGAGAGATGAATCTATTGACTGGATGCTGGGGTGAAATTGCCGATTGTGTAAAAGTGTTGGATCGAAACAAACAGGTATTTAACCATACACACACACACACACACACACACACACACACATACGCACACATATATACACATGCACATACACACCCCAATATGAATAGTTGTGTGTATTTACATTGATACATTACTTGGTATTTGAGTGGTTGGCATTGAGAAGAATAGATGAGATAGCAACACTTGTACTTCATGGTTAATTATTTATAACTAGCAAAATCAATTCATTGATTAACCTTTTTTGACCTCAAAGAATTGAAACTGAGAATTATGGCACTAATGCCTTTCTTCTTCCATGGCTTCCAAGACTTGCAGAGCAAAGAGAGGAAGGAAACACAACACGTAAGGTTGAACAGTAGGTAGCAACACATCACAAAAATCTCTAAAATGTGAGGTGAAAGAGGTCTGCCATCTTTAATTGCCAATTCTTAAGACATGTCCACAATAAGAATCAAAGAGCCACAACTAGAAGTGCTGCCTCAAAGTTTGTTTCAGTTAGTAACTTCTGGATTCACAGTCTGCTTGAGTCGAATAGGACTTAAGCTGCTCCAGATCAAAAGTAAAAGTAAGGAATAACACATCACACATGTCTCTGTGAATGGTTTAGTTAAGAAAAGAATTTAAAAAAAGGGGGGGGGGGTAGAGAGAGAGAGAGAGAGAGAGAGAGAGAGAGAGAGAGAGAGAGAGAGAGAGAGAGAGAGAGAGAGAGAGAGAGAATGGTCAGCATTCATTTAAGAATCTCTTATTGGCTTTCTTTTTGGAACCACACAGTTAGGGTGTCAGTCCTACTGCATGGATGCTGTCAGCTGTGCTATAACTGTACTGTAACTGCAGGCCAACTAATATCTTATGAGTGAAGGTTTACAGATAGAAACTGAAGTCCTGTATGTGTGTTTTGTGTGTGTGAGTTTAAGTGAATGAGTTTGCATTTTCTCTTGTCTTCGTGTGTGTTCACTGATTGTAATCAAAAATATCTCAGTTTATAAAGGCTATGAGGTCATTTGCTTGCAGTCCACTGTAAAAGCAAACTAGGCTTTTTGAGATGTTGTGCGGTCTTTGGAAAGAAAACGCTAAGCAAAATCCTCAATCAGATAACATCATTTGTTGCCGGTTCCCTGCCTAAACATGTCTGGGATTTTTTTTTTATTCTTTTACTTGTTTCAATCATTAGACGGTGGCCATGTTGGAGCACTACCTTGAAGGGTTTTAGTTGAACAAATCAACCCCAGGACTTATTTCTTAAGTCCAGTACTAATTCTATTGATCTTTTTTGCCAAACTGCTAAGTTATGGGGATGTAAACATACCAACACCAGTTGTCAAGTGGTGATAGGGGGACAAACACAGACACAAAGACACACACACACACAACAGGCTTCTTTCAGTTTCTGTTTACCAAATCCACTCACAAGGCTTTGGTTGGCCCGAGGCTATAGTAAAAGACACTTGCCCAAGGTGCCACACAGTGGGACTGAACCTGGAACCATGTGATTTGGGAAGCAAGCCTCTTACCGCACAGCCATGCCTGCTCATATTTCAACAGATGGGGATATTATTACTTAGTTTGGAAACAAGTGAAGGTTGGCATCATGAAGGGCATCCAGCCATAGAAAACCTTGCTCTCAATGCAGTCTGATCTAATCCATGCAAGCATGGAAAAGTAGCTGCTGATAACGATTATTTCAAACATCTTCCTCTTCTCTGGACATCAAGTACACGATATAGATAGAGCAACCATATCTAGGAACTCTCATTAAAAACATTATTATGTCATTTGTGAAGGTGCATGGCTCAGTGGATAGAGCATTGAGGTAATGAGTTCGATTCTCAGACCGGGCAGTGTGTTGTGTTCCTGAGCAAGGCACTTTATTTCATGTTGCTCCAGTTCACTCAGCTGTAGAAATGAGTTGTGACATCAATGGTGCCAAGCTGTATAAGACTTTTGCCTTTCTCTTGGATAACATCAGTGGCATGGAAAGGGGAGGCTGGTATCCATGGGTAACTGCTGGTCTTCAATAAACAACTTTGCCCAGACTTGTGCCTAAGAGGGTAACTTTCTAGGAGCAATCCCATGACCAAAAGGGGTCTCTATATCATCTAAACGTTATGCAGTAGGTCTGCTAAAGCAAGGGAAGATCTGGATAAGGCAATGATGAAAACAATTGCAATGATACTATCACTGTCAGTGACAATAACAAGAGCAACATTTGATCTGCTCATATTTCCAAATATATTTTGATATAGAACATTTGACATTTATATGAACAAACAAACAAAAAAAAAAGTTATATTTTTTCGTCTGTCTCAGGGCAGTTCATTTAGTTAATAAATAAATAAATAAAATAAATTGATAAAATAAACTTGAATAAACTAAAATCAACTCAACAAATTATATAGAAAATTTTTTCCAAAATTATGTGAAACTTTTAGTTCTCTTCAATATAATTCTAAATTAATAATGATAGAACAAATGAGAAAGAGAGAGAGAGAGAGGGAGGAGGGAGAGAGAGAGAGAACCAAAAGAAAAATAAAAGACCTGAGATGACTGAATTAATTAATATCGCTTCGACTCCAATGAGATTTATAACAGTAATATCAACAACTACATTTTCTTTAATTGACACAATGGCAATAAAAGCAACATTACAGTATATGTCACAATCAATACAATATGAAAGAATATTTTACAAATAAATGAACATACAGCGGACCAGTGGACTGAGACACACACTGATTCTTTTGAAGTTACACAGGCCCAATATTCACCAATATTCATGAAAAGAATAAAGTTAATTTGATTAACACTTCCCCACCACCACAACTGCCCATCACTATATATTTTTAAAAAAATATTATTTCATTAATTGAATAAATGAAAGAAAAAGAAGTTAACCTTGGTTGGATTTCAATCCAGAGTGTAGATGGGCAAAAAAAAACAAAAACAAAAAAAATAAATAAAAACAAAGGCATGTAATCTTGTCTTGCAGCATCATTTCTGTCAGTGTTGTGGCTGCATGGTTAAGAAGCTTGCTTCGCAACCATGTTGTTTCAGGTTCGGTCCCACTATGTGGCATCCTGAGTGTCTTCTTATTTCTTTATTGCCCACAAGGGGCTAAACATAGAGGGAACAAACAAAGACAGACAAAGGGATTAAGTCGATTGCATCGACCCCAGTGCATAACTGGTACTTAATTTATCGACCCCGAAAGGATGAAAGGCAAAGTCGACCTTGGCGGAATTTGAACTCAGAACGTAAAGACAGACGAAATACCGGTAAGCATTTCACCCAGCGTGCTAACGTTTCTGCCAGCTCGCCGCCTTCACATGGCATCCTGGGTGTCTTCTACTATTGTCCAAGGATGACCAGAGACTTTGGAGTGAATCTGATAGATAGAAACTGAAAGAAGTCCATTGTGTGTATGTGTGTGCATGCAAGTGAATGAGCACATGCATGTGAGTGAATGCATGCAAGCGAGTGAGAGTGTGTGTGTCTGTGGCCTAGTGGTTAGGATTCTTGGATTTCACTCAGGTGGGAAGCTAGTTGATTACATGGACCCCAGTGTTCAACTGGTACTTATTTTAGTAATCCTGAAAGGATGAAAAGCAAAGTTGACTGATAGAATTTGAACTTACAACATAATGATGGATGGACGAAATGTTGCTAAGCATTTTGTTTAATGTGCTAACAATTCTGCAAGCTCCAACACTTCCATGAGATTTGTAAAGGAAGAGTACAGCATTTTTTTGATAAACCCCAATTCATGCCCGGTGTTCATTTATCAATGTCATAGAAATATGAGAGGCAATAGATAAAATAAACATTAATGCATTGTAATAAAAATTATAGATTTAAAAAAAAACAATCCAGAATCAGAACAACTAGATACTGAGAGAAATTCAGTCAAGTCATCCATCATTTCTGCTAACTCATCCCACCTTCTGTGAAGACTATCTGCATTAGACAATAAATTAAATGAACTGGATGTATACACTAGAAAGCCATTAATGTTTAGTGCCTTGTTTCTAAGAAGTAATACTATAAGGCAGGGATTCTCAACTATCAAATTATCTATGGACCCCTTTGATTACTATTTTATTCTGGTGGACACCCACAGTCATTCGATGTTGAAAAACTAGTTTTATTGGAACTTCTTTCAAAATTCCTATTTTTTATTTATACATTAACTTGTGTAAGTTAAACCATGTAAATTGTCAAAGAAAACTGTTTCTTGCAATACATAGCAACACACACATCTGAAGCAAAATTTTTTCAGGGGCCATCGAATACTATTATGGATCACCAATTCACTATTTTGTTGTGTGGAGCCCAAAAATCTTATATGGACCTTCAGGGGCCACGTGGACTCCATTTGAAAACAACTGCTCTAAGGCACTGGTTTTCAGCGGGGGTCCAAATAAGATTTTGTTGTTAAAATTTATCTGCAATAAATTGGCTATACTTCTATAATGCACAAAATATTAGATTTTTTTAATATACAATTCTTAATATATTTAATCATAAAAATCTAACGGGATTTTTTAGAAACACTGAATGGTTATTGGGGTCCAGTAGAGTAACATAGGAAGCAAAAGGGCTCATGGTTGAGAAACACTGCTTTAAAGTGGTCAGAGTTGACCACATATCTACAATGGGGTAGTTCTTCTCCAAGGTGGGGATCCGGGTAAGACTTTATCTTCATCAACATCCTAATTGTTTTAATGCCCACTTTTCCATGTTTGCATGAGTTGGATGGAGTTTATTACGGCAGATTTTCTATGGCTAGATGCCCTTTTTAAGAGTATTCTGAAAGGCCTGGTTGGAGGCCCAACCTTCTGAGTTCTTTACAGGGCTTAGAAAAACTGAAGGCAACTGCAGTAAGTGTGTGAATCCAAGAGGTGAATACATCAAATAAAATCGTAATTAACTGATCCTGTATTTTCTTTTACCCAAAGCCAGGAACTTTTCAGCACCCTCTTTCTTGCACGTGTGTGTATGTATGTATATGTGTGTGTGTATGTGTGTGTGTGTGTGTGTGTCTTGCTGACATCATAAGATTTGATAAACTCTGAGAGAATGTAAAATAATTCTTTTCTGAATGGTGCATCTTGATGCAGATAATGCTACAAATAACAGCATGCAAATATTGGATTATAAAACCCTTTGGACAGAAAAAGTTGAACACTGCCTATATATATATATATATATATATATATACATACATACACACACACATCTATATGTATGTATGTATGTATGTATGTATATGTGTATGTATGTGTGTATGTACACACATACCTACCCACGCAGTGAGTTCTCTTTCTTCCTGTTTGATCTACCAAACTTATGTTGAGGAAAAATGAAAAGCCAGGAAATATTACAGTAAATATGAAAGAGAAAGAAAAAAAAAAGACAGAGAAACAAGAGGGAAGAAAAATGGAGTATTTGTCAGGCAAACAAATGTAGTAGGAGAAATGATAGCATTCTTGGCTAAAAGATGATGTAAGATTAAATAAAACATAATAAAACTGAACAAACCTTGTTAAAAAGAATATAAATATATGTATATATAAATATATATAACTATATAAATACATACATACACATATATATATACAATTATATTACGGAAGCCAGATAAGTGTCGGATATGATGCAAAGTAGACAAAAGTGAGAATCATCTTATGTGAGAATATATACAAGGTATATACAGAAAAGAAAAACAAAAAGGTATGAATAGACATTACACAGAAAGGAAAAATATACACAACGTGATTAGTGGATTTTAATCTAGATAAGAAAGGAAAGACAAAAACAAAGAACAGAACCAGCTTTAGACGAAGAAGAAACAAAAACAAAAAGGAAACAAAACAGGGGGGAAAAAATGATTGAAATCCTGTGGCATTTATCAGTATAAACTGATGGACCACATAACAAAGGTATGGAAGCCAGTTATTGTCATAATAGAGCAAATAAACAGAAAGGTATGCAGAATCATAGAGATACTGTTAAATCACACAGCAGCACAACTGAAGTGAAAGTAACATAAGAAGAATGGGTGCTAGGTTCGGTCAAGGAAGCGAGAAGAACTTTGGGGTATGTTTGTGAACCCTCTTGTATCACTGTTTGTTGATGTGGGAACAATAAGAAAAGCCATTGAAACAGCTGTTCAAAAAACCTGGGAATCAATCAGAGATCCCACATAAGTCTAAATGGGAGCCTCTCTGTGACCTTTCAATTTGCTAGAAATAGCAACCAAATTTTCCTCAACCTCACTATTTCCTTGCCTTGGGTCTTGAGCTGATGAGAAAAGTTGGTGGAGGGGGGCACCCTCATGAAATATAGTGCGTTTTAACTTAAGCACCCCAATCTTGTTTTTTTTTTAGACTTGTCAGAGCCCATCCATCTCCAGATCTGACCACCACCAATCCTACTTCTTGAGAGAGAGAGAGAGAGAGAGAGGTAGCTAGAGAGATTGGGAGAGAGAGGAAGTGTACTATATATGTTTGTTGTAGGTTGACTGTTTATCAGAATATATGTTTGTAGGGTTTATCTATGTTAATCATGTTTTTATGTGCAATTCACTACTGTTATACTACTACTACTGCTACTTATAATGATGATAATAATACTTTCCAATTTTGGCACAAGGCCAGCAATTTTGAGGGGGGGGGGAAGTCGATTACATCTATGTCAGTGCTCAAATAGTACATTACTTTATTGACCCTGAAAGGATGGAAGGCAAAGTTGATCTCAGAGGAATTTGAACTCAAAGCTTAAAGAGCTGGAAGAAATGCCACTATGCATTCTGTCCAATGTGCTGATTCTGCCAGCTCATTGCCTTAATAATAATAATAATGGCTTCAAATTTTGGTACAGGGACAGCAATTTTGGAGGAGGGGATAAGTCAATTACATTGACTCCAGTGCTCAACTGGTTGCTTATTTTATCGACCCCCAAAAGGATGAAAGGCAAAGTTAACCTTGGTGGAATTTGAACTCAGACCATAAAGATGGGTGGAACACTGCTAAGCATTTTGCTCAGCACAGTAATGATGATGATGATGATGATGATGATAATCCTTTCTACTGGAGGCACAAGGCTTCAAATTTGTTGGGTGGGGACTAGTCAATGATGTCGACCTCAGTGTTTCACTGATACTTAATTTATTGACCCCAAAAGGATGAAAGGCAAAGTCAACCTCAGCGGAATTTGAACTCAGAATGTAGCGACAAGCGAAATACCGCCAAGCATTTCGTCCAACGTGCTAACAATTCTGCCAGCTCGCTGCTATAATAATAATAATAATAATAATAATAATAATAATAATAATAATAATAATTCTTACATGGGCACAAATTAACAAATTTCTAGTGGAGAGATATAATTGATTGAATTGACTCAAAACAGAAATAATAATAATAATAATAATAATAATAATGATAATAATAATAATGATAATAATAATAATGATAATAATAATAATAATAATAATAATAATAATAATAATAATAATAATAATAATAGATATGATGATTTTCTTTTATTTCGCAACGAGATTATAAATTTGTGGTCTATTAACCTCATCTCTGGAGATGAAATGATTTTTAATATTTACATTCTGCCCTAAGTTTCGATCGGTCTGATCTCTGTCATCAGGAAACCAAACTGATCGAAAACGCAGCGTGGCCGTAAATATTAAAATGTTTCATCTTTAAAGATGAGTTCAACAGTCCGAAAAATTATAATCTTATTAGTAACAATTCATCTTGGACGTTTTAGACGTACAAAACAATATATTAGCACAATACATCATCCTACCAAGGAACAATAGATAATAATAATAAGTCTTTCTAATTTTGGCACAAGGCCAGCAACTTTAGGGAGAAGAGGTTACTTGATTACATAGAAGCCAACACTTGGTTGCGACCATATTTCACTGACACCCCCCCCCCCCCCCCCCCAGGATGAAAGGCAAATCTGACCTCAGCAGGATTTGAAATCAGAATGTAAAAAAGCAGAAATAAAACTACTTCTAATTTTAGTACAAGGCTAGCATTTTCGAGGGGAGATGAGGGATGGGGTTGGGGCTAGTTGATACCATTGACCCAAGTGCATGACTGGTATTTTATTTTATTGATTCAGAAAAAAAAAAAAAAAAAAGAATGAAAGGCAAAGTTGCTCTTGTTGGGATTTGAACTTAGAAAGTGTATTTTACCCTTGATTTCCCTAATGATTCTTCCAATCCAATCTGTTACAATTCTTCAGGGTACAATATTGTGATTTTTGCAAAATTTGAACTTACGATCATGACAGCTGTATGCTAAAACCTTAACCTCATTGCAAGCCTCCAACAACTACAAGAGTAGAAATAGTAGTAGTGGTTATAGACAGGTGTTTAGTTCAGGTGAGATTTTTTTTTATTATCTTTTACTTGTTTCAGCCATTAGATTGAGGCCATGTTGGAGCACCACCTGGAAGAGTTTACTTGAACAAATTGATCCCAGTGCTTATTTTTAAAACCCAGTACTTATTCTATTGGTCTCTTTTCCTGAACTAAGTTATGGGATGTAAATAAGCCAACACTGGTTGTCAAGTGGTCTGTTTGTGTGTTGGGGGAGACAAACAAATACACACACACACACACACACATTGTTGTTTAACATCTGCTTTCCATGCTAGCATGGGTTGGACGATTTGACTGAGGACTGGTGAAACCAGATGGCTACACCAGGCTCCAATCTGATTTGGCAGAGTTTCTACAGCTGGATGCTCTTCCTAACGCCAACCATATATGTATATATATAAAAAAAAAAATGTTCACATATAGACAATGGACTTCTACAAAATTTCTGTCAACCAAATTCACTCACAGGGCTTTGGTTGGCCCAGGGATGTAGTAGAAGACCCTTGGCCAAGATGTCACGTTGTGGAACTGAACTCAAAACCATGTGGTTGCAAAGTGAGCTTCTTGCCTGCCCTTACAGAAAAAAACAAAAAAAATACAGCCTTGCCTATCCTTACAAAAATAAGGCTTTTACTTCACAACCACATAATTTTTGAATTCAGCCCCATTGTATAACGAAGACTAAGTACTCTGACTTTACAGCCAAGTGAGTTCCCTGGTTTCAATTAATAAATTATTTTCATTTGTCGAATAATAGAATTTCTTGGAACTAGAAAAGCTAAACAGTATCAATACATGAAAATCTATTAGAATTCAATGCGTAGGAAAAGAAAAAGAGGGAGTTGTAAATTGACTCTTAAGGCAAAGAAAACCAGAGGATGATTTATGTGACATGTGCATATATCAAATGGTCAATGCAAAAGCTATAATACCCATTATGTATATCTCGGTAGTATAGTTGCATACATATTGCTGCCAATATGTATATATTAGTAAACCTGTTGCACGCACACAGAGTACCACTGACAAACACAGTGACATTAATAATATGTTAGTAATAAACATACACACATTCTTGTAATACCACCCACGTGTTAATAATGTTACCTACACAACAGAGATGCTACACATTTATTCTTGCTATCATGTATATTTTAATAAGTATGTCACATGCAGAGAAAGCACCACTGACAAGCAGAGTGACGTTAGCTATACTTGTGTGTATATAAATATATACACACACACACACACACATATAAAATTAATATGACTAGGGTGTTAGAAACATCTACATTGCTAGAAATAAGAACTAAAATGCTCTAATACTGTTGCCAAAGCACATAATTGTATGCATATATACTGGCAGGGACTATAATCACCCGAAAACACTGTTCAAGTGATTATAGTCCTTGTCAGTATATATGTATACAATTATGTGCTTTGACTACAGTATTAGAGCATTTTAGCTCCTATTTCTAGCAATGTAGGTGTTTCTAACACCTTAGTCATATTTAGTGACAATTATATTGGGTTGTCCGGAAAGTTCGTGCCGATTTTTAAAGGAAAGAAAAAGGTCAATAAATACTTGCCATTACATTTTTCATCAACCAAATATGAACCGTTTTGTTGCACAATGCGTCTCCATTTTTCGTTTAACTTGAAAATACCCTCTTCCCAGAATTGAGGTGGTTTCATGGCAAATAAGTTGAAAGGTAAGCTACTATAAATCAGCACGAACTTTCCGGACAACCCAATATATATAATACATCACTCACATGTATATTTAAACCCACCTATGTGTTGCTAATGTTACCTACACACAAGATGTCAGCAGCATGTAGCCAGATGTCAACCAATACATGCCCAAACATCAGTCACATACGCCCAAACATGTGATGCAATACCGATTTCAAGCTTTGGCACAAGGTCAGCAAGATCGGGGGAGGGTGTAAATCGATTACATCGATCCCGGTGCTCAAATGATCCTTATTTTATCAACCCCCAAAAGAATGGAAGGCAAAGTCAACCTTGGCAGAATTTGAACTCAGGATGCAAAGTCGGACGAAATGCTGTTAAGCATTTTGCCTAGCATGCTAATGTTTCTTATTTTTTTATTGCCCACAAGGGGCTAAACATAGAGGGGACAGACAAAGGGATTAAGTCGATTACATCGACCCCAGTGTATAACTGGTACTTGATTTATCAATCCCGAAAGGATGAAAGGCAAAGTCGACGTCGGCGGAATTTGAACTCAGAACGTAACGGCAGGCGAAATACCTCTAAGCATTTCGCCTGGCGTGCTAACGTTTCTGCTAGCTCACCGCCTTTAATGCCAACGGCATTAAATTAGCATGCTAATGTTTCTGCCAACTCACTGTCTTACTATGTGACATAATATTAACAACCATGTACAAACACACATGGACATATGCTCATACATGTAAACACACACACTTGCACAAACACTTGTATAGGAACACACACACACACACACACACACACACACACAAAGAAAGATATTCATAGAAGCTAAGTGAGAAAAGCCTACAGAGGTAGATAATGGATGCTCAATGAGATTGATATTAGTAATTAATTAATGAATCAGGGTGATCAGATGACAGCTAACGATTTACAATTAAAATGCAAATGTTGTACACCATGTAGGCTTAAAATGAGCCACAACTGGAAACCTCACCTTCAGCTCTTTTGTGACCATAATTTCGTTGAAATATAAGGCTTTTTGTTTCAATTAATTTTGAAAATAGAGAATTTGGTAAAATAAATTTGTCCTCATTAAGGTCAAGTCTGGAACACAGATTAACAAGAAATTTTGACGGAAGGTTTTAATTCAGATGACTTTAATCCTTTAGCATTCAGATTCATGCAGCATCTTATAGTTTTGAGATCTCAATGATGTGATAGTTAATTTTTAGAAGCACACTGTTGAATAGATGTGAGAGGCCAGACCTGGCTGGTTTGAACATAAAACGGGTAGAAAATCTGGGCCAGATATGGCTGGTTAAACCCTTTAGCATTTAAACTGGCCAAAATAATCTACTTGTTTTATCTTCAAACTGACCAGATTTGACCTCTCACACCTACTCTGCAATGTCTTCTACTCTAGCCTCAAGCCAACCAAAACCTTGTGAGTGGATTTGGTAGACGGAAACAGAAAGAAGCCTGTTGTGTATATATGTGTGTGTGTGTGTGTGTGTGTTTGTGTGTCTGTTTTTGTCCCCCCACCATCGCTTGACAACTGATACTGGTGTGTTTACATCCTATAACTTAGCAGTTCAGCAAAAGAGACCGACAGAATAAGTACTAGGCTTACAAAGAATGAATCCTGGAGTCAATTTGTTCAACTAAAGGCAGTGCTCCAGCATGGCCACAATGACAAAAGAGTAAAAGAGTATATGAGCAGGTATAGTGGGCGTTAAGAACTTCAAACCATATGATCTTGAGTTCAATCTCATTGAATGGTACTTTGGGCAATTTTCTTCAGTTATAGTCCTGAACTGACCAATGACTCATGAGTCAATTTGGTAGATGGAAACTGTGAAGAAGCCCATTATATATGTGCGTGTTCACACATATGTGTGTGTGTGTGTCACTGCTCTACAACCAGTATAAATTTGTTTACATCCTTGTAATTTGGCAAAAAAAAAAAAAGAGTCTGACAGAATAAGTAGCAGATTAAAATTAAGTATTGGCTGTATTCCAATAACTGAAACAAAAAAAAAAAAAAACAAGTAATCTTAGACTGAAACCTTTTGATGGGGTTTAACTTATTGAGATCCCTTCAATAAGGCTTATTTGCTTTTAATGCCTGACATGAATGCAAAAGTTTTGAATAATGATCTATATATCACAATATATCAAATATTACTCTTTTACTCGTTTCAGTCATTTGACTGCGGCCATGCTGGAACACCGCCTTTAGTCGAGCAAATCAACCCCAAGACTTATTCTTTGGATGCCTAGTACTTATTCTATTGATCTCTTTTGCTGAACCGCTAGGTTATGGGGACATAAACACACCAGCATCGGTTGTCAAGCGATGTTGGGGGAACAAACACAGGCACACAAACATATACACACACATACATATATATATACATATATACGACGGGCTTCTTTCAGTTTCCGTCTCCCAAATCCACTCACAAGGCTTTGGTCGGCCCGAGGCTATAGTAGAAGACACTTGCCCAAGGTACCACGCAGTGGGAATGAACTCGGAACCATGTGGTTGGTAAGCAAGCTACTTACCACACAGCCACTCCTGCGCCTATGATACGGTTTATGAAAGAAACATCCCTATCACCACATATATGACAAAATCTTTCGTCAATTTTGTTGCTGTTTAGCCCTGGGTTAGCTCTGAGTGAGCAGATCTATGATCAAAACCATTCCAACAAAATCATCCTGTTTTTTTTTTTTTTTATCATCAAAAACTGAAACTACTTAGTCTAATGTCTCTTTTTCTTTGTATATGATGGTGGAGCATAATCAGAGGGAGATTTAGTTGCTACTTCTAGCAAGTCAAATGGCTGTTTATACATCATTTCTTAAAGGGCAATGTAATGTCCAGTCAAGACTTAGTTCCAACAAGATTCGAACCTGAACTCTATCTTTTACATTGAAGATTAATAAGATGGTACCAGATAAAAAATACCTGTGCTGGGGCTCACATAAGAAGCACCCAGTACACTGTGTAAAGTGGCTGACATTAGGAAGGGCATCAAACTGTAGAAGCCATGCTAAAACACACAAATGGAACCCGGGGCAGCTCTCCTGCTTGCCAGCTCCTATCAAACCATCCAACTCATGCCAGCATGGAAAAGCGGACGTTAAATGATGATGAAGCGTAGGAGTGGCTGTGTGGTAAGTAGCTTGCTTACGAACCACATGGTTCCAGGTTCAGTCCCACTGCATGACACCTTGGGCTAGTGTCTTCTACTATAACCTCGGGCCGACCAAAGCCTTGTGAGTGGATTTGGTAGACGGAAACTGAAAGAAGCCCGTCGTATATATGTGTATATACATATATATGTGTTTGTGTGTCTGTGTTTGTCCCCCACCATCGCTTGACAACCGATGCTGGTGTGTTTATGTCCCCGTAACTTAGTGGTTCGGCAAAAGAGATTGATAGAATAAGTACTAGGCTTACAAAGCATAAGTCCTGAGGTCGATTTGCCCGACTAAAGGCAGTGCTCCAGCATGGCCGCAGTCAAATGACTGAAACAAGTAAAAGAGTAAAGAGTAAAATAGTATGATGATGGTGAAAAAATCCACCTTGTTAACTCCCAAAGTTGCTCCTCTTGAAGGTGAGATGGTACACATTGAGAATTTTACAAGATGAAAACAGAGGAGGGGATTGTTTTAAGGCAAAAAACAAACCTTTGAAAAGACTGGTGTAAAAACTGCTTCGTTGAGTTGTAAGCCACTTTTGGTTTGACAGCAAAGTTGCTGGTGATCATGGCAGTGGTGGTGCTGTGTATTTAAGTTTAATTAATGACAGAGAAACAATGTGTATGTGTGTGTGTGTGTGTGTGCCAGTGTATATTGTAATGTTCCTATGGCAGAATTGTCAATCAAGTTCTGAGAAATGTGATATACGTAAGAGTAAAGATCAAACACCATGAAAATTCCTGTTTATACAATGAACATGCACAACCCTTTTAATAGCAACCTGCTTGAGACTGTTCTATGATACAAACTTTGTGTTTAAGAGTGATTTGAATTAAAACCCTCTAACAAAATTTCAGGTTCCAAACACCAGTTTAATAATACCAAAATTCAATTAAACCTTGGGAGAGGCATTATGCCAGTAATAAACATACACACTGGTTCAGTCCTTTATTAATTTATATAGTTTTTTGTTAAATTATTTCATTGCACTCTTGCAATCTCTTCAGTAACTTGTCTCTCCACTTCCATTTATTTTGAATATTCAAAATAAATGGAAGTGGAGAGACAAGTTACTGAAGAGATTGCAAGAGTGCAATGAAATAATTTAACAAAAAACTATATAAATTAATAAAGGACTGAACCAGTGCGTGTGTTTATTACCGGCATAATGCCTCTCCCAAGGTTTAATTGTATTTCTTTCAACACACGTATCCACATCAAGAATCTTGCACACGAAATACACATACGAAAAATAATACCAAAATCCTTTTAGTAAATTCATTATTTTCAAAAGTAATTGAAACAACAGCAGTAGATTTCAACAGAAATGTGATAATAAAAGGGATAAGCTGAATTCACTGGAATTGAATAAATCAAACAAAACAGTAGTAACTACTAAACAGTAACTCAATCTACTAAAAATAGCAGCCAAAAATCTGCTTTAGATTGTATCCTACCATATTAAAAAAATGACTGACACACTGGATATTGTCTAGGGAAATCTAGGGAAATAGACAGGATGGTTACATCTGGAACACCTTTGGTCATAGATCTCAATCAAGGCTATCATGAGGCTAAACAAATGAATATTATGAAAGAGAAATGAAAAAAGACATTTCTAGTATTTTGTCAAATGTACCCAACTATGTCCATGCAGGTTTTTTTAAATGCAGACCCAAATAATATATATGGATGTGCAATGCCAGTGTGCATGTATGACAGAGTGTAAACAACTTGATAGAAAAGTTGGGCATAAGAGGCATCAAATGTGGTGTGCAAGAGAAACGACTGTGCTGGTAGGGTTATGTGATGTGCTTGGATGAGGACAGTTGTGTAAAGAAGTGCTGATCTCTAACTGTGATAGAGGCAGACCCAAGGAGACATGGAATGAGGTAGTGAAGCATGATCTTCGAATTATGGGCCTCACAGAGGCAATAGCTAGTGACCTTTGGTGATATGTAGTGCTTGAGACAACCCGTCAAGTCAAGTGAAATCATAGTTGTGACTGATGCTGGTGTCACATAACTGGCACATAAAAAACACCTCTCAAGTGTTGGGCCTCACGAAGGCAAGGTGGCTGATGCCAGTAGCACATGAAAAGCTCCTTTTGAGGGTTGGGCCTCATGGAGGCAATTATGAATAACTGAGACCTTGGCATTATGTTGTGCTTGAGAAGACCCATCAAGCCAAGTAAAATTGCAGTCATGGCAGATACTGGTGTCATGTAAAAGCACCCGTTATATTCTTGGAGAGGCTGACATTAGGAAGGGCATCCAGCCATAGAAACCAGGCCACATCAGCCTTCCAGCTTGCCAGCCTTGGTTAAAACCGTCCAACCCATGCCAGCAGGGACAATGGACGTTAAATGATGATGATGATGATATATATATATATATCTGTGTAAGTTCCTGAAGGCTGCTGTAAGGTAAATATAATGCAGATTTTCTTTTTATAGGTATTTTCAAGGGATTCATTTTTTTCTCTTTATTTATTACATATGGTCATTGGCCATAATCCCAACTAATTTCTGATTAGTTGTTGAGCACTATCAATGAATAAATACCTTGATTTCAAACACACACACACGCACACAGCAGTATATTCAATGAATTGAAATATACTGTAAGTACACTGTTAATAATAATAATATTCTTCAGTAGATGTGAAGCAGGAATAGAGACAGCATTGAAAATAGTAACCCTTACCCCTATTCCCAACCCAACAGATTCTATATACTTCCTTCAAAAGCATGTGTTCAGTAGTACTTTAATACTTAAACCACAACATACCATCATTATCATACTTGTACGTTTGTTTACCATGCTAGTATGGATTGGGTCGATTATAATTCAGAGTTACTGCCCACTCAATTGAGGCATGGCTTCTGTAGCTCAATGACTTTCCTAACACCATATACTTATAGAATGTACTGGGTGCATTTCTAACATGGCACCAGCATCAGAGGGGTTGTTATGTCCTCAACAACACTAACTAAAGAGTCGTCTTAGCCCTACATGTCATTGTGTGTGTGTGCGTGCGTGCAGACATGGCTTTGTAGTTGAGAAGTTCCCTTCATAACCACATGGCTTTGTTTTCGATCCCACTGCACAACACCTTGGGCAAATAGACCTAGGCTGACCAAAGACTTCTGAATAGATTTCGTGGATGGAAACCGAAAGAAAGAAGTTGTGTACATATAAATGTGTGTGTGTGTGTGTGCGTATGTGTTTGTGTCTCTTTGTTTTGAAAATACATGATAGTTATAAATGCATGTCGCAGTCACACAAACACAAGCCTTCACTTCTACTCTGCTGTGAAAACATGTTTAGTAATGCAATGTGGAAATATCATATTGCTTGGAAACAGGTGACAGTTGGTAACAAGAAAAATACAAAAGCAGCCGGCTGCAGACAATCTGCCTCGATGAGTTCCATCTGACCCATGCAACCATAGAAAAGTGGACATTAACATGACAATGGCAATCACACACATGCGCGTGCGCGCACACACACACACACGCGATTAATAAATCAGTAACTGGGAACAATAAATATGGATGCAGACATTCTTAACTTGGCAGTAAAATAAGCACCTATACCACTGTGCATAAGCATATAATAAACTACTAATTTGTGATCAAATTTCGAATCAGACACCAAGGTAGCCACTATACATAGTCAATAGACCTGCTAGAAATGTCAACCAAATTCCCCTCTAATCACAACCTGATGTCTTAAAGAAAATGGAAGGGTACGTTGAGTAATGTAGTTTTAGATATAGTCATGGCTGGTAAAATTTTGGTCACAGGCCCATTCAATCAGAACTAACCAGAGGTTAAACCACAATGAGAACATCAAATACTCAATAAGGTTAGTGTTTGCAAATGCATGTAGAGTACATACATACATACATACATACATATATATATATATATATATGCATCCACATATATACATATTCTCACACACACACACACTCATTCATACAAATAAATATGCATATTCCTACACAAACACACCTGTATATACATTTATATATTTACACGATCACACACACACACATACACGTATAAATGTGCACAAACATATATATGTACAATCTTCTTTATGCAGATTTATACATTCGTACAAACACACGCATACACATTCAAACTTGTGCACATGCACACATTTACATATGCATTTTGAATACATATTCACATATCTATACACACTGATATTCACTTATTCATTTACATATAACAGTGTGTGTGTGTGTGTATGAGATATCATATTCACAAAAAGAAACAAGAAAATGAAGTTAAATTTATCATTGTCAATGTGTGGCTACTAAAAGTTTAAAAAAAACTGCACAATAGCTTGTAAAGAACAAATATTTAATGTCTTCTTTCATGCATACAAAAACACACAAGAAATAATAATAATAATAATAATGATGATGGTGACGATGACAGTTTCAAATACTGGCACAGGGCCTGCTATTTTGGGGGAGAGTGTAAGTTGATTACATCGACCCCAGTGTCCAACTGGTACTTATTTTATCGACCCTGGAAGGATGAAAGGCAAAGTAGTCGACCTCAGCAGAATTTGAACTCAGAACATAAAAATGGATAAAATGCCGCTGAGCATTTTGTCTGACATACTAACAATTCTACCAGCCCGCCACCTTAATGATAATAATAATAATAATAATAATAATAATAATAATAATAATAATGATAACAATAATGATGATGATGATGTTTCAAATTTTATCACAATGCCAGTAACTTTAGGGGTAAGGATTTAGTTGAGTGCATCAGTTCAAGTACTTGAGTGGTACTTCATTTCATCAACCCTGGAACGATGAAAGGCAAAGCTGACCTCAGCAGGATTTGAACTCAAAACACAAAGAACTGGAAGAAATGCCACTAATCATTTTGTCTGATGCACTAAGGATTCTACCAGCTCACAAATAATAATAATAATAACAATAATAATAATAATAATAATAATAATAATAATAATAATAACAATAATAATTATAACAATAAGTAATAATAATAATAATAATAATAATAGCAATAATAATAACAACAACAACAAGAATAATAATAGTGGTTAATAAGTTATTAATGTAAGTAAAATGTGTTGCATGAGTATGATAGACAGATAGCTGGATAAACAGAGATGAAGCAATGGATAGATATAGAGATGGATAGATAAACAGAGAGATAAATAGACCTGTCTTCTATGAATATGCGTTTGTAAATGTACAACAGACAAATCATGAAACAAGGTAGGTTGAAGAGAAATATATACAAAGCATGCAATATATATATATATATATATATATATATATATATATATATATATATATATATATATATGTATATGTACTTACATTAAAAACACCACCGCAGAGGGGAATAATTTTACTTCCAGTTAATATCCTTGCGGTAGACATATACAGACCGTAAGCGTAATTTGTATTTTGTGTGTGTGTGTGTATGTTTATGTGTGTGCATATAAATATATATATGTGTACGTCAGTATATACATATATATGTATATGTGTGTATGCCTCTGTGTGTGTGC
This sequence comes from Octopus bimaculoides, assembly GCF_046866305.1. NCBI lineage: Eukaryota > Metazoa > Mollusca > Cephalopoda > Octopoda > Octopodidae > Octopus > Octopus bimaculoides. The sequence goes on along the minus strand of NC_142934.1, from coordinate 18,323,174 downwards.
ATGTATATATATATATATATATATATATATATATATGTATTTATATATTTTCTTTTTAGACAAACATGTGTATAGCTCTCATAACAATATAATAGTTTTCTGCAATGTATGTATATGCATGCAAGAATACATATATATGTATAAATATGTATAGTGTATTTGAATCCAGATATTAAAAAATATATATTTTTTTAAATAGGCCCCTTTATCATTGTCATAACAACAGCAACAACATTACTGTCTTAGGTGGATTTCTCCCACCAACATAAAAAAAAAACAAAGAAATTTACTTTAATGGGAGAGAAAAAGAAGAACGCATTTTATATATACACATACATATATATATATATATATATATATATATATATATATATATATATATATATATATATATATATGTATATATATATACACATATATATATATATACACACACACACACAAAATTAGACAGAGTAAAATAGAACGTAAAAGAAATCTTTGAATAAGTGTTGTGTCATAACTTAAGTTGAGCAACGCCACCGCTACCACCACCACCAATCCTAATACTACTACTACAGCTACTACAAATAGTAATAATAGTGCTGTTTGTTGGGGGGATCAATTCCAAGTTAAGTTAATGGATAAGTGCCACAACGACAAGGCCATCCACAGAAATCAGAGGCTGGAATAGTAAATGAACTGCCAGACAAGCTACGGGTATGTGGATGATATTTGGATAGGAAGCTCACTCTGACAACAGTAGCACCAGACAACTGTAAAAGCTAGTAGTGTGTGTGTGTGTGTATGTGTATATGTGTGTGTGTATTTGTGTATGGTAGGAGGAGTTCTCTCTTGCAGGTGGTAGTTGGTCCACAGCTGTGTGTATGTGTGTATGTATGTGTGCGGTTATGTATGTGAGACGGCATTTTGCAGTAGAAACAGAATATAACTGGAGTTAATATTTACAGTTGATATAAGCAGAGGGAGGGCTACAGCAGAGAGATAGAAAGTGAGAAGGATGGATATATGCAGATTCATACAACACACACACACACACACACACACATCTTTATGTACATATCTATCTATCTATCTATCTATCTATCCATCTTTCTACACACACACACACACATACATACATGTATATGACAGTGAAAGAGAGAGAGAGGGAGGGAGGGAAAGAGAAAGTCGAAGAACAGAAGTAGACAATACGATCTCGGCAACAAGAATATCTAAGTGGCAGGTAGCTAAGGAGACAAACACCGGTTACAAAAGTTGCAGGTTCAAACCCCACCTTATGCACATTGCTGTATTATTTGAAATATAACTGAAAATTAAGTACTCTGTTAGATGCATTAAGGGGACATTCACACACACACACACACACACACATATGAGAGTGTAATATAACATGCTATGTCAGTCACTTTCACATTGTAATGCATTAACACATCTAAAAGAAATGATTTTTATCTTTATATTTTTATTTGGCAATTTTTTTTTCCTAATATCATGAGCAAATATTTCTTTCAAATATTTCACATAAATCAGAAGAATGAAAGGAAATCTGGAATTTTATTGCAAAGAAGAAAGATTTATGCAAAGAATATACACCTGTGTGTGTGTGTGTGTGTGTGTGTGTGTGAGCATGAATGTGTCGTGTGTGCGTGCTTATGGTTAAGAAGTCCCTTTCAAAACTATGTGGTTTTGGGTTCGATCTCAATGCATGGGGTCTTTGGTAACTGTCTACCATGATTTTGGTTAAACCAAAAGTAAAATCCCTGTTTGTGGAATTAGGGGCATGGAAACCTGTCATAATTGTGTGTGTGTGTGTGTGTAAAGATTGTTCAACCCATACCAGATGGAGACCAGGATGTAAAATATGTGTGGTACGAAGCATACTTCTCAACCACATGGTTCTAGGTTCAGTCCCATTCATGGCAGCTTGGACAAATGTGTTTTACTAAAACCCCCGGGCTGGATGACCAAAGCTTCGAGATTGAACTTGGTAGACAGAAACTGAAAGGGGCCATAATGTGTGTGTGTGTGTGTGTCCCCCCCCCCCGTCCTGTACCACACTGCTTGAAAACTGGTGTTAGTTTGTTTACATATCTATAACTTAGAGGTTCAGCAAAAGAGACAGATCGAACAAGCACCAGGCTTGAAAAATAAATACTGGGATCAATGTATTCAACAAAACCCTTCAGAGAGGTGCCCCCTGCATGCCTGCAGTTCAATGACTGAAACAAGTAGAAAATAAATTTTATATATATATATATATATATATATAAAATATATATAAAATCATTTTATTATTAACTTTTCTATGCTTACATGCATTCAATGGAATTCACTGTGGCAGATTTACTACAGCCAGATGCCTTTCTTGTAGGCATCGCTCACTTGTATTCAAGTCCATACATAGGTTGAAAATAATAGGTTTGATAGCATAAAGTTTAGAGATGCAACACCTAATAAATAATTAGTGAGTAAATTTAGAAGAATCCTCCGAGAGTCTAATCTTAAATTAAAATCCCCAAAAAACCCCCAACAAAATACAGATATCTATTAAACTGATTACCTGTAAATTTACATGTAAGATCTACTCTTTTGACAAGGACACTGGTGAAAGTGGTTACAAAATATCACACACACATATATAAATTGTAAAGTTAGATATACTGCATATCATATCAGGTGCCTTCAAGAAATACGTGCTAACCTCTTTGAAACTTGCAAAAGAGATACAGCTTCATTAGTAAATGATTAGGCTAACACTACCATAGCCATGCTGTAAGGAAAGCTACTTCTATAATTTACTTACATGCAGGAGATAAACACAAGTGTTTGGTCAAAAAAATTCAATGTAGACAACATGGTTATATGGCCCTACGATACAATGCTTAGACTGGTAACTGAACTATTTGCATTTGAGAATAGGAACACTATGTCAACCATAACTTTGAATAGAGTAACACCAATGTACCACACAAAGGAAATGAACATTTCCACCACCCCAGCCACCTATAAAACTAATCTATTTCATACATATATATTTACATGCAGGTATATGCACAAATGTGCACACATACACACACAAACGTGTTTGTGTGTGCATACAGCTAAGTAGGCATAGTTAGAAATGTAAGTTTATGAACATAGATGCGTATATATTTATGTTATTTCTAAATTAACTGTTGCCAATCCTTTTTACTTTCCTTTACAACCGGCACGTTTAAAATAAAATTTAACCTACATAGTAGGAGCCTATTTTTTCTTTTTTTTTAATAGCTGTCTACTATCACAACAAAGAGCTGTTGTAATATACCTTATATTTGTATACAGCGAACAAGGGGTAGGTGTAAATTAGAAACTAACTTTCAAGAAGAACAAACAAAAATCAAAAGCACACACCACCACCACCAAAAAAAAAAAAAGAAAAAGAAAATCTGTAGAATGATGTCAATGACATATACAATGTTGTAAAGAAACAAAACAAAAACAAAAACAAAAAAAAACAGTATTCGAAAGTGACCAATGATGACTGCCCAATGACCAATGTCAAGAGGTCAAAGTCAATCAACATGAATGCAACAAATCCATATATATTATCTACTCTTCGAAACGCCTGTGTTAGAATGGGGGCAGCTGATGAAGGAGATGTTCTCTATGTGGCCTGTGTGTTTTCTGTACTCTGTTTATCATTTTGTCCACATTTTGTTTGCAACATCCTGTACCCAGATATGCATCTATATTTACAGGTAGATGTACGTATATATGCATATACTCATTTATTATTTGTATTATATTATCTTTTACTTGTTTCAATCATTGGCCTGTGACCATGCTGGGGCACTACCTTGAATGGTTTTAGTTGAACGAATCGACCTCAGTACATATTTCTCTTTGTAAGTTTGGTACTTATCCTATCAGTGTCTCATGCTGAACTCATGTGGAAAAGTGGACACTAAAACAGTGATAATGATGATGTGGTATAAAGTGACTGAAAGAGATTTTGATATAACTGTGATTCTTATCCTTAATGGAAACACCTGGGCCCACAGAATACAGTCACAGGAAAGACTACGGTTCATTTTTAGTATTTCTTACACTGTCACTAATTCAAGAATTTGCTGAAGAAACAAATAAATATGCTAAATTGTTTGTAAAGACTACGGTTCTTAAAAGAAGATCCATGGCCCATAAGCAGTGTTTAATTATGCATCGTAGATGAAATGAGGGCCTTTACACATCAAGCATGTGCATTGTTTGTTCTTGATTTTGATGACAACACAGTATAGTAGGGTCAATTGGGCACCATCTGTGAGAAAAACAGCATCATGATGCAATTTACTCTGCCAGAAATTTCGAAATGACATGCTATTCTGCTTAGCATTCACACTGGAAGCTCCAACATGAGCATTACAGAGTGTTTGGGTGTCAATCTGAGGACATGTACCAAGAGTAATAAAAATCAAACATCCAGTCAATATCATAGTGTTTGGAGTGATCACTGGTGATGGTGACGTTATGCCGCCATTCATCTTCCCACACGGCCTCAAACTCAACACGGACGCCTACATCAAGTACCTGGAGGAGGGTGGCTGCTGGAAGACCCTATGTTTAGCAATAGGACTCTGTACCATACCACAGAAGCAGGAGAACCCAGTTATAGCTGTCAGACAATTTCTGTGACCACATCACCCCTAACATCTAGCCACCTAACACTCCAAACTGCAAACCCCTTCATTATGATGTGTGGGGTGCAGTTGAGCAACAGGCCAAAAAAACTCCTTGTAATACCAACGATGAACTGAAGGCAAGGATTATGGCAGCATTCACCAACTTAAACAAGGAGACCGTCCAGAAGAGTTGCAGGAGATTCTGAAGTTGCCTGGAGGCCGTGGTTGAAGCCAATGGCAATTTTATTGAATAAATTTATTCTGTAATATTTCAAGATATTTTTATGTAATTTTGTACAAATATTTTTATGTAAATATATGTGTTAAAATGAAATGTCAGTTTTATTCTCATTTTTGTGTAATTGAGATGACAGTTTATTCACCACACCCTGTATATACGCGCACGCACGCACGCGCACACACACACACACACACACGCAGTTGAAATTTACAGAAGAACAAAAGACGAAGACAGGTGTATAAACAACAAACAGGTGTGTTAGTTTAACACTTGGAAAGGTGAGAAAATCTTTTACATTTCCTTACAGGAAGGAACACAAAAAAATAAGCAGAGAGAGAGTAAAAAATCTTTTGGAGCTAGCAGTTATATATATATCTATATATATATATATATGCTATCTTTATCTTTTACTTGTTTCATTCAGTAGACTGCAGATTGCAGCCATCCTGGGGTACAGACTTGAAGAGTTTTAGTCAAATGAATTGATCCCAGTACTAAATTATTTTAAAGCCTGGTACTTATTCTATCAGTTTCTTTTACTAAACTGCAAACCTACGGGGATGTAAACACACCAACACAGGTTGTCAAGTGGTGGACACACACACACACACACACATATATGTATATCTTTATATGACAGGCTTCTTTCAGTTTCTGCCTACCAAATCCACTCACAAGGTTTTGGTTGTTTCAAGGCTATAGTAGAAGACACTTGCAAACACGAAACTATGTGGTTGGGAAACATACTTTATTGCAAGTTTTATGCACTTATTTACTTATACCCCATTGTGAAATAACTTACACTCAACAAAAATGTGCACCCCTCCACCTTGGAAAACACTGGCGTACACAGATAGATAGCAGCAAAACTGAGTGAGATTTTTGCGACTGAGCATATATATATATATATATATATATATATATATAAAGGGACATAAATAAATACTTCAAGAACTCCTCGGTCTACTGTTTTGTCTGCTAACTACCGAAATGAGTGATTGCTATACAGACAGAGAAGAGCAGAACAGAGCAGAAAGACAGACAGAATGGAACGGAACAAAATAGAAAGATAGCAGCTTAGAAGACAAATAAGAACATAATAACAGAAAAGACAGCCAATCACATAAATTATTGATAAAATTTAAGAAAGAATTTCGGATAAAAGATGCTTAAATGAGTTGCTTCACGATTACCATGACTAGTGGGGTATAATTGTATATCAAGTTGCAGAAGCAAAGTAAAATGCAATTAGTGAATACTTTTAATTTTAGGTTTTTTTTTTTTAAAAATCTATTTTTAACTTTTTGCTTTTTGTTTTCAAGGTTTTTTTTTTTTTTTTTTACTTTTTCTTATTTTTTTTTGTGCATCATCAACATGAACATTATCCAATGCTGAACCATTATTAGGTAAGGATAACAAATTTGTCTTCTTGACTTTTTCTTTTCCCCCTGGTGATCAAGGCACCATGAATTAACAGAGGCAACCATTGGAAATAATGCTTTTTTTTTTATATTTGTTTATTTATTCATTTATCTTTTTAATTTGCACAACTGTAGTATTATCTTCCTGACTACACACACACAAACACACACAAACATATCTACACACACAAATCCACAAACATATATAAAAATCCATATTCAGAAATATATCAAATAAGTATATATATATATATATATATATATATATATATATATATATATATATATATACATACATATATATATACATATATATATACATATATATAAGTGACAACGAGGGAGGGAAAGTCACAAGTAAAAATATACACGCGTACAGAAATATACAGACACACACACACACACATGTATACATTCAAATATATGCACACAGACACAGACAATTACTTTTTTCGTTTCTTTTTGAACATTTCCTTTTCCATACAAGTTCAGTTGGCATAGTTTCTGTTGAAACCATGGCAGGGAAAAAATATTTTCAGAAGGAAAAGCCGGAACATGTAAAAGGGATGTTTCTAGACCAGATGGAGTGACAAAAACAAAGGGAATAGACAGAAAAAAAAAAAAAACATTGCAAAGGTTTGAATATGTGGTTATGTGTGTAGGTTACATATATTATGCCATGCCTTGATAGAGTGTGGACTGAGATCCCTGTTGACAAACCCTATATGGTATGCAAATTGATATCCCCAGTCTCATGTAGCTACTGAGATTGCTGAGTATTTAAACAGATTGGCTGCTTGTTTGTTTAGGATTGGTCAAATTAATGTAGACACTTCTGATGAGAATCCAATAAGATCTTTAAAAAATTCATGAAATCTTTACCATTTAAACTGGCCAAAATATTCTACATGTTTTATGTTCAAACTTGCCAGATCTGGCCTTTGTTCTGCTCTCTGAGAATGAAAACCATGTGGGTGATGATCCTGGGTGCTCTGATACAGGAGTGCTTACAGCTAATGTAATTTTTTTCCCCAAATAAATTGCACTTCATATTTGAGGCTCTGATGAAGCTATAAAGTGTTATTCAGGCACCCATCTATGAGCCCACTGCATCCAATAGCAGAAACAGCTTTAAGCTAATGAAGTCCATAAAATAATCATTTATTTCTTATCATCTCATTTGCTTATTATCTGCTCTATACCCGTCTAACACTTTGTTCTGAAGCATACGTGTATTGAGTTCTAAAACAGGCTATTAGTCTCACAATGCCTAACCAAAATACTAATATAGGTGTGTGTGTGTTAACGATCAATACCACAACACTATAATCTCACAGCCAGTATATGAAGTAATTTTTGCATGAAAGGATCTGCTGTGGCTACGGTTATCCATAAATTCTTAGACTATTTGTCAGTTCCTAGTTAGTTTCATTGCTTCACATTGAAGTCTCTTTCTGTTTTTTGAAAGACAAGTAAATATCATAAAAAGAATATCAGCTACCTTCTTTCCTTGCCAAAAGTAAAATTGAATATTTAATAAAATTTCTCATTAAAAATTTTAATATATTGTATAAATATTTAAGATCTGCTGTTCAAATAAATCAATAATTAATATTTCTACATTCCCACAATACTTACAAGTGGCTCACCTTACATAAATCCATATCTATACAACGTGTGTCATTTATTAAATTTGTGATCAAAATACTTGAAGTTAAGCAAAAAAAACCCCAAAAAAAACATACACTTGGTCAAAATATTCTTAGAAAATAATCTTTTCAATTTTTTTTTTAATAGTTAATTTACGTGGTCTTAATCAACCTGAAGTTACGGTAAAGTTATGGTAAAGACACTTGTTCAAGGTGCTTTGCAGAGGGATTGAAAAAAAGACTATGCAAGTATGACCTGGTAACTTGTACCATACTTTCACTAATTTGCTGACGTGGCTGATGACAGCATCGTCTGACTGGCATCTGTGCTAGTGGAACATTAAGAGCACCATATGAGTGTGATTGTTACCAGGGCTGCTGACTGGCTCCTGTGCCGGTGGCATGTAAAAAGCACCATTCGAGCGTGGTTGTTACCAGCATCGCCTTACTGGCACTTGTGCCAGTGGCACGTGATAAACAACATTTGAGTGTAGCCGTAGCCACTACCACCTGACTGGCCCTCGTGCTGGTGGCATGTAAAAGCACCTGCTACACTCTCAGAGTGGTTGGCGTTAGGAAAGGCATCCAGCTGTAGAAACTCTGCCATATCAGATTGGAGCCTGGTGCAGCCATCTGACTCGCCAGTCCTCAGTCAAACCGTTCAACCCATGCCAGCATGGAAAGCAGACATTAAACGGTGATGATGATGCCAGTGTAATCACAAGTAGATACAGGCTCCCAGTAGATCCACTGCATCATCCATAACTGTTACTAGGGACCATATGACAGAGAGAAGGAAGTTATTTTCAAGACACAGAGCTGTTCTGAAGACTGCAAGAAAGTGGATGCTGCTAATGAAACTTATATGCTAGTTTGTGGTGTCCAGTCATTTATCCATCTTCTCCACTCACAATTTCTGAGAGGGTTGAAGGTACAGAGTACTTAAGCACCTTCTCCATAGGTCCATAGGTCCTGTCAAAAGTAACAGTCATGACAGTAACCAGATGGATTCCCAAGTATGACCAATCTTGTTCATGGTCTACCTCTAAATCTGTCAGTTGGCTCAGCTTGAAGAATCCATCTTGCAATTCTCTTCTGTGACATTCTCATCACTTGTCTGTGGTACCAGAGCTGTGAACTCTCAGATGGTTCCTCTGATGGGCTTCCATACAGTTTCTGTATACTAAATTTCACATGGTATAAAGTGACCTAAGGTTATGGTAGTGACATTTGGCCAAGGTGCTGTGCAGAGGGATTGAACAGGAAACCATGTGGTTGCAAAGCAAACTTCTTAATCACACAACCATGCTGTATAGCTTAACCATCACCTGTAAGCAGGTATGAACTGGTAACTTGTACCATGCTTTCACTAATTGTTTTAGGTATTTGTGTAGTCACAAGTAGATATAGGTGCCCTCTTAACTTTCCCACCTATGATCCAGTACAACATTGAAAATGCGACAACTGAAGAGAGAGAGAAAGAGAGAGAGAAAGAGAGAGAGAGAGAGAGAGATAGAGAGAAAGAGAGAGAGAGAGATAGAGAGAAAGAGAGAGAGAGAGAGAGAGAGAGGTTGCACTAAAAATTAGACTGGTACACATTTACAGCTGCGTAGACTGAGGAAACATGAAACAATGTACCATGTCCAAGGATACACCTAAACGCCCTGCCCAGGAAGTGAACATACAACCCTGTGATTATGAGCCCAGCACCCTAACTACAAGGCCATGCACCTTGATATTCTTCCCAATTGCTTTGAAAAAGAGGTTTTGAAGCTTCTACTTGCAAATTAAAAACAAGACACAATAATTTTCTGAAACCCCACTCCTCTCCACCAAAAAACCCCCCACTAAATAAGCTGCCAATTAAAATGCACACACTAGTAGTATTTCACTTCAATTAATTAGATAATTTGTTAATAAATACATAAAAAGATAAATAAATTTATTAATTGATTAATTGGTTTGTCAAAGTTCTTTCATCAGAGGCAGTGATCTTATTGATGTTCATGATGATGATGATAATGTACATTTTTATGCACCTTCTTCTTGCTACGACACACTTCATGTTCTGGCATTGTTAAGTTGAAAGTGTTTGTGAGGAGTTTGAAGGAGATGCATTCCATTATGAAGTGAAAACGTCTGAGACATCTGTTCTCCATGAAGAACATATATATATATATGTATATATGTCTCTTGCTGGATGGAATTCTTTTTTTATTGATTCTGCCTTAAAACAGTAAACTATATATGTGTGTGTGTGTGTGTGTGTGTGTGTGTGTGAGTGTGTGTGAGTGTGTGTGTGTGTGTGTGTGTGTATGCATGTATATATATATATATATATATATATATATATATATACATAGAGACAAACATACATATACACACATGTATACATACACACACACATATATGCATTCCCACCATACATATATATACATACATAATCATTATCATTCAGTGTTTGCTTTTCCCAGCTTGAAAGGGTCAGATGGAATTTGTTGAGGCACATTTTGTGTGACCCGATGGCTTTCGTCTCGCTAACGCTCACCTGTTTCCAAACAAGCTAATATTTCGCCATGAACAGACATAAGCTATTTGTGTATCTCAGGCAACATAGTTGTGGTCTAGTACAGAGAGATCACAGGGTAACACCATTAGTAGTATGGTGAGGGGTGGTGGGTGCTATGCTAAGAGAAGTAAAGCTTAGTTAGAAAGAATTAAAAATTTTTTTTATTTTGTCATTTTTCTACATTTTCTGTAGTTTTTTTCTCTTCATTGTTTAATTCTGTCATAATGGGTAAGAAAATTTGACAGGATTCAGTAGGTTCATATCTTCTAATGTCTCATTTTTAGCATGGTTTCTATGGCTGGATGCCATTCCTAACACCAACCATTTTACAGAGTATACTAGGTGTGTTTTTCATGGCACCAGCCATGAAAGATGGTAAGGCAACCACGAAAATGGTTGCCATACCATCAGCAAGACGAAAAGGCCACCCTCAAATCAAGCCTTGCATTGTCTCTTTTTGAATCAATCCCTATTCTAGCTAAAAGGTATGATACACTTTTAATAATAGAAAGGATTAACTA
>NC_142934.1:18304609-18307109 GCF_046866305.1 Octopus bimaculoides | reverse complement strand
GACCACAAGTACCTCCCAACTGGCATACACAGGACCTGGAGGTACTGCAATCCCAGAACAACAAACAGTTAGAGATCTGGGCATCAACATGTGTAGTGATGCATCATTTCACATGCACATTATCAAGTTGACAGCAAGGTGCAGACAACTGGCGGGGTGGATACTGAGGACTTTCCGTACAAGGGATCAAAAAGTCATGTTGATTCTATGGAAGACATTTGTTCTGAGCCGCCTAGACTATTGCTCTCAGTTGTGGTCACCACACAGTGTTAAGCGGACAGCAGAACTCGAGGCAATTCAGCGGCACTATACAAAAAAGATCGCCACAGTCCAACAGATGAACTACAGGGAGCGACTGAAGGCACTAGGTCTCTACTCCCTGGAGCGCAGGCGGGAGAGATATGTAATAATATACATATGGAAAATACTGGAAGGACTGGTGCCAAACTTTGGTATCAAGTACTACAGGAATGCCCGCACGGGTCGCCACTGCATGGTACCAAAGGTACCGTCCACTGCATCTCACATAAGAACGAGATACTGCAGCAGCCTCGGTTTCAGAGGACGTCAGCTCTTCAATGCCCTGCCAAAACATTTGAGAGACATGCAAGACATGGATGCGGAGGTCTTCAAGACAAAACTTGACGCTTTCCTCTCCACGATACTAGACGAACCAATGGCTCGTAATGAGACGCAGTTTAGGGCAGCTGTGTCAAATTCTCTTATACACCAGATGTGCCATCAAAACTCTTGATTGGACCATGTCAGGTGGGGGAGAAGAGCCATGCAAGGAACGTGAAAATCACGGTGGTGCACCAGCATGACCGCAGCCACTTGGCTGAAACACATAAATAAATAAATAAATAAATATATACACATATATCTACATATACATATATATATATATATATATATATATATATATATATATATATATATATACACATATATCTACATATACATATATATATATATATATATACATATATATATATATATATATATATACACATATATCTACATATACATATATATATATATATATATATATATATACACATATATCTACATATACATATATATATATATATATGATCATGGCTTGATATGTCACAAGCTGCGAAACCTTGGCATAGCTGGTAAATTAGGAGAGTGGCTGCATGACTTCCTGAATGGTAGAAGTCAGACAGTTGCAGCCAATGGAGAACTATCTAGGGAAACACAAATATTGAGCGGTGTTCCACAAGGAACTGTTCTGGGGCCACTACTGTTCATAGTGGCCCTTCTGGACATGCCCACGGTAACTCGGAGAGCCACTGTCACTAGCTATGCTGATGACACAAAGATATCTCAGGCAATAAAGAATCCTGATGATATTGTAAGCCTGCAGAATGACCTAAATGCAATATATGAGTGGGCAGTGCAAAATAATATGCAGTTCAATGCAAAAAAATTTCAAGTACTGCGCTACAAGACCACAAGCACCTCCCAACTGGCATACACAGGGCCTGGAGGTACTGCAATTCCAGAACCACAAACAGTAAGAGATCTGGGCATCAACATGTGTAGTGATGCATCATTTCACATGCACATTGTCAAGTTGACAGCAAAGTGCAGACAACTGGCAGGGTGGATACTGAGGACATTCCGTACAAGGGATCAAAAAGTCATGTTGACTCTGTGGAAGACATTTGTTCTGAGTCGCCTAGACTATTGCTCTCAGTTGTGGTCACCACACAGTGTTAAGCGGACAGCAGAACTCGAGGCAATTCAGCGGCACTATACAAAAAGATCGCCACAGTCCAACATGAACTACAGGGAGCGACTGAAGGCACTAGGTCTACTCCTGGAGCCTCCTGAGCGCGGGAGAGATATGTAATAATATACATATGGAAAATACTGGAAGGACTGGTGCCAAACTTTGGCATCAAGTACTACAGGAACGCCCGCACGGGTCGCCACTGCATGGTGCCAAAGGTACCGTCCACTGCATCTCACATAAGAACGATACTGCAGCAGCCTTGGTTTCAGAGGACCTCAGCTCTTCAATGCCCTGCCAAAACATTTGAGAGACATGCAAGACATGGATACGGAGGTCTTCAAGACAAAACTTGACACTTTCCTCTCCACGGTACCAGACGAACCAATGGCTCATAATGAGACGCAGTTTAGGGCAGCTATGTCAAATTCTCTTATACACCAGATGTGCCATCAAAACTCTTGATTGGACCATGTCAGGTGGGGGAGAAGAGCCATGCGAGGAACGTGAAAATCACGGTGGTGCACCAGCATGACTGCAGCCACTTGGCTGAAACACATAAATAAATAAATAAATATATATATATATATATATATATATATATATATATATATATATATATATATATATATATACACACATATATCTACATACACAAATATATATATATATATATATATACACATATATCTACATATACATATATATATATATATATATATATATACACATATATCTACA